>NC_045142.1:13480393-13680753 GCF_008831285.2 Nymphaea colorata
ATGATTCAAACCCATAAAACTTTCTTTTTTCTTGACCTCAAATCTGACTCAGATTCTCTTGTATGTGACCCACTTTCTCAATAGCCTGTGTTAGGTCTACAAGACTTATTCCCACCATTCTCAACCCCAAACTATCATTCAACCCCTTGATAAATTTATTTTACTATGGCCTTATCAGTAGTGTATGTATTCAAACAGTCTTTTTTCAGATGATGGAACTTATAGATATACTTTTCAATAGTTCTATCGCACTGAGCCAAGTCAAGGAATTGTTGCATCCTTCTTTCCTTGACCTGATCAAGAATATATTTTTCAGTCAAATTCTGCCTGAATTGCTCCCACCACTAGATTATCAAACTTTATATACTTAATTGTTTTCCACCAATTTTTAGCATCTCCACCAAGCATGTAAGTGCTGAACTTGGGTTTTAGGTAGTCAGGTACATCTGCTAGTTCAAAAACCTCTTCAATTTCATCTGGCCATTCTTCAACATCCATTGTGTTTGTACCTCCTGTAAATTTTGGTAGATTCAAGTTCATGAATTGCTTGGTTACCATTAACTACTTATACCCCAGTCAGCTCTAATGGTGAAACCAAATATGCCAACTAGGTGCTTGCTTGGGCCAAGGTCTAGATAGACCCAGAGATTATCTGTAGGTTCTCCAAAAAGGTCAACCTAGTCTCCTTGCTGATGACCCTTGTCTCTTTTCTAACCACCAACAGTCTTTGTGGCATCTTGTCAAGACCTTTGTTTAGTATACTGAGAAATTTTTATATGAATTAAGACTTTACTCTCTATAATGCCCAAATTTTTATTTCTCATTAGATAAATTTTCTACTTGTTTTATTTAAATCTACTCATAATGAGTTTCTCAGTATCTTATCAATAACATTTTTACCTGATACTCACCTGCTAGATGATGTTGTAATCAGAGGCTGATTTGAGAAAAGAAGGGGTAGCTCTGATACCATTAACTGTAACACTCCAATGTCATACACAACTAATCACGAAAAGGAAACAGACGCAGAGTTTTTTTTTTGTCTTGTAGCAACAGTACAATCACATAGCTAAGTAGTTGGTGTATGCCTGATCTGTCTATTGCATATTGATAACGTACCTGCATAGTTAGCGCACGACACAATTTGTCCTAGTAGTTAATGCTACAAATGAAAACACCTATTACAAAAAAAATAACTTTACATGCATTGAAGAGCCACTCTCTCAAGTCTTAGTCTAAAACAACTTAAAAGGTTGTACAAACAAAACTACATAAGAAGACTGTATATGACATTGTCTCATTTTTTTTAGCAATCCCTCATCCTTTCAACCGATCGATCAATGAGCATCATCTGTCACATGGTGAGAACCTAATGAAGGTAGATAGTCATTGCATCAGTACCACCACTGAGTACAATAAAAATCATAACAAGATTTTTGATATATCACTTGAATGTAAAGTTTATGTATTGTATTGATTGTTAAAATAATAATGATTGAGTATGGTTATTAGAAGCAAGCTCACTCCAGCACTGGTGAGTCGTCATCCAAAAGGTTCATTAAGTTCGGTTTACCGATTTCTTCAGCATTCCAACGAGTCAAACTCAATCGGGATCACACAAAACCAATCACATCAGTGCCGATAAAGAAAGCAGATAAATGAACAAATAAATAAATAGATAAGACAATTCAGAATCTCATGAATTTTTATAATGCATACACAAGCACCCGCCTAAGGAAGATAGCCACACAGCTTGTCAATGTATTTAAGATGGACCGCTGCAAGCTTACGGTCTCAAACTTTGAGTCATGAAGAATATTGGCATAGTTTGGGTAACAATTGTCGTGACTCACATTTTGATGAGCTCAACTGCATTACTGTAGCAACTACATTCCACATTCGCTACCTCACAATAGGGATGGGCTCCTCTAAGTAGCCCAAGAAAGAGCACTTTATCAATCCTTGCATTCGAGGAACATTCTGCTCATGGGTCCCCGGACGCCTGCGCCACCCAACCTACAATTGGGTTAAACTATTAATAGTTACAACATGTGCCGATCTTAGACTTTTCATTTCTGGTATATTGTGCCGCTCTTGGACTTTTCCCTTGTACCATCAACCCGAAAATATAAAATCAACCCCAGGCTATTGCCCACATCATAATGATTACTCAGACCATAAACAAAAATTTGAGTAAAGTAAATGAACAAACATCATGCTCAATCAATTCAATGCATGAACATACTTCCACATCTATCATCACTACCCTGCTTGCATTATCAAATATGCTCATCTCAAAGCTAAAGCACAAGTTTATCATTAAACAACTCATTATTGGAACTCACAATTGAGCTTGTATCACCAACACAGCTCAAGTTCTTTATTTGAGTGTCATGTACTTCCAAAAACAGATACAACTAAACAACATGCATGTGTGCATGGACATGTATTCAAAGAATAAAAAAAAAGTTAATTAACTTAAGCCATAAACTTGCAACTTAGTTCAAGTCTACTAAATATCAACTTTGCTAGCCTAAGGACTCTATAAACTACGTGATTAATCTAATTATGTATTATTAACATCAATCTTAACTAAAACTCTATGTAATCAATTGCCCACCCTACTTCATCTCGACTCTAAGTACATCCAAGGTTATCTAACCAAAACTGCCTTGTAGCTGACCAAGATCTACTAGTAATCATAGCCGAGTAAGACTAGCTAGGTTTCACGGCCTACCCTAGCCCACTGTCAAGTTTCATGATACAGCAGACCGGTGCATAGTTCGATAAGGATTTCAATGTAGTCTAGACAATTGAGCCACGTGAACACTGATGGCATTGTGAGTTTGTTGTTTGTATGCGCTACACACAAAATGAGGGGGTTCAAGATTTCTGACAATATTTCACCAGCATCTCATTGCTACTTTTGATTTTCTGGATTTTGATCTGTCAGAATCATGAAGAATAGCTGCAAAGTGCAGCCTAAAAGAAGCAATTTAAATTTCTATGGTAAACAATAAAATTTTACATGTAATTGAAAAAACTGCTATAACTTTCATTATACCTAATATTTTAGCAAAGTCTTTGCTCTAAGTGAGTACAATGCGCAAGAGGAAGGATTCAGCAAAGTTTCATTGTCAACAGATAATTTCTTTGTCCTCAACTTTCTCACTTTACCCTCTCTTTCTCTCTCCTCTCTCTCTACTTTCTCTCTCTTTCTCCTCTTCTCCCTTTTTCTCTCTTCAGGCTTGTCTCTCTTTCTCTATCTCTTCTCTCTCTTCCTCTTCTCCCTCACATTGCATTCCAAAGGGGGTGGCTACCCCTATTTATAGCCAAAATTTATTATTTTTATATTACTTATTATGTCATATTTTATATTAATCTATCTTAAGGAGGTTTATAAAAATGAATCTATTGTGAGGAGGTCTATTCAATTAATTGGATTTAGTGATTTTTTTCAGTTTTGCTTAGTGTTCAATCCTAGCTTAAGAGCTCTAACCTATCATTAATTAAGTGTTTAAGCCCTTAAACTATCATTAGCTAAACTTAATCATGTTTAGCATAATTAAATCTCAATTAGCTAATTACTATTCTACCTTTGTCACAAGTTTGCCATTGAGCAAAGACCATAATACCCTGGTCTTACTGGGTCTTGAACTATTTTAGCCTCTTAGTTTGAATGTGAAGTTTATAACCAACGCACATTCATTTTTCATCTGGTTCAAAACATGAGCAAGACGAGGTTGAATACTTTTTATTTGTATTATTATATTCAGATTCTGACATAGTGTCTTAGCAATATACACACAAAAACCCAGTAGGGTTTAGAAACTTTTAGGGATAAAAATTTAACTCATGAATTGTTTTTGATGCCAAGAAGCTATATGTTACAACTTAGATATGCCCACACTACATGCACCGTATGAACTTAGAGTGTTTAGTGCTATTGAATTTGATGATTGTTGTGCACAACATTTGCCTGATATTGAGATAGAATTTTAGAAAATAAACTTTCTGCAAATGTAATAACCATGGACTAAATGAGTGATCATGATGCATTCATTGATTGTCATAGAAAGAGGATTACTATATAGGCCAATATCTCAAGCCCTATAGTATTCCAAGCATAGACACATGAATGTGCATAAAAAATAACAATACCTAGCTTGTGGATGCAAGAAAACAAAAGGGGTTACAACAGAGTCTATCTTATCTATGTAGCTATGGAGAAAACTAAAACACCAAAGATAAATCAGATCCTAGTGGTCCGAGAGTTTGGAGATGCATTTCCAGAAGATCTTTCAGGATTACCACCACCGTGAGAGATTGAATTTACTTTTGTTACCCAGCTGCTCTGATTTCAAAAGCACCCTATAGAATAGCACCAGCTAAACTAGAAGAATTACAGAAAAAGTTGCAACAACTTGTTAATAAAAGATTTATTAGACCGAGTGCATCACCTTGGGGTGCACCTGTACTATTTGTGATGTTTGATCAACTAAAGAATGCCCATGTATTCTCCAAGATTGATCTTAGATTGGGGTATCACCAATTAAGAATTAAGGAAGAGAATATTCTTAACACTGCTTTTCGAACATGATAAAGACATTATAAGTTTCATGTTCTACCTTTTGATTTGACTAATGAGCCGGCTGTGTTCATGAATTTAATGAACAAAGTGTTTAAGGAGTTTTTTGATCAGTTTGCCATTGTGTATATAGATGATGTGTTAATTTATTCATCCACACAAGAAGAACACAAGTAACAGTTGAGTATATTCTTCGACAACACAAGTTATATGCAAAATTCTCAAAGTGTAACTTTTGGTTATCCAAGACAAGCTTCTTGGGGCACATCATTTGTGGTGAAGGTATTATTGTGGATCCACCAAGATTGAGGTAGTTTAGAACTGGAAGACTCCTACTTATGTTACTAAAGTGAGAGTCTTCTATAGATTGGCTAGTTACTATAAAAGATTTATACAAGGATTTTTCCAAATAGCACTACCCCTGATTGCACTCCTAAAGAAGGGAATAAAATTTGAATAGGAGAAAAATGTGAACGATGTTTTCAAACTTTAAAACATAAGCTAATTATAGCACCAGTTTTGGTGATCCCATCAAGAAAAGAAGGTTTGTGGTTTATACTGATGATCTAAGTATAGTTATGTGTCATGATAACTTCGTCCACATGGGTGTAATTACCTGACCCATGACTTGGAACTTGGTGCAGTGGTACATGCTTTGAAGATGTGGTGACACTACTTATATGGCACACAATTTGAAGTATTTACAGATCATAAGTCACTTACTTATCTGTTCACAGAAAGACTTGAACCTTCAATAATGTTGTTGGGTAGAGTATCTAATGGACAGTATAGTTATGTGTCATGATAACTTCGTCCACATGGGTGTAATTACCTGACCCATGACTTGGAACTTGGTGCAGTGGTACATGCTTTGAAGATGTGGTGACACTACTTATATGGCACACAATTTGAAGTATTTACAGATCATAAGTCACTTACTTATCTGTTCACAGAAAGACTTGAACCTTCAATAATGTTGTTGGGTAGAGTATCTAATGGACTATGATTTTAAGATGTCATACCACCCAAAGCAAATATTGTAGCAGATGCCCTTAGTCGAAAGGGTACTGTGACTGGAGGAAGTCTAATAGTTGCAAGATGGAAACTATTAAAGAATTGACTTCTTGGCATCCTTTCCAACCTACTCCCACAAATACTTACCTATGTGCAATAACACCAAGTGATTTAATTGAAATGATTAGGCAGAAATAGAAGAATGAATCAGATTTTTCTTTGGATAGTGTGAGAATGATGAATCAAATTTTTCTTTGGACAGTAACGATAGCATTTGTTTTCAATGCTGGTTATGGATACCAAAAGATACAACAGTAAGAAAGAAACACTTGAAAGATTACAAGTATACAATCCATTCAAGAGCAAATAAAATGTATCAAGATGCTCAACCAAATTTTAGTGGCCAGGAATGAAATCCGATATTGCCAAACATGTGGCAAGTTGTTTTATTTGTGAGCAAGTTAAGGCAGAACACCAAATGCCTGGAGGATATTACAGCCAATTGAGATTCCTCTATGCAAATGGGAGGGTATAGCGATGGACTTCATTATGAGATGGCCAAGGACTTAAAATAACATGAGACCATTTTGGTCATTGTCGATTGGTTAATGAAGATGAAGACCACTCACTTCTTTCCAATAAGAGTAAATCAATCATTGAAATCTTTAGCCAAATTGTATGTTCATGAGATAATTCGACTACATGGTGAAACACGTATAATTATTTCAGTCAGAGATCCTAGGTTCACCTCTCATTTTTTAAAAGCACTTCAGCTTGCTTTAGGAATTAAGCTATGTGTGAGTTCAATATTTCACCCCCAGATTGATGGACAAACAGAGAGGATAATCTTAACCTTAAGAGGATATGTTATAAGTGTGTTCTCTAGAAAGGAAAGGTGAATGAGATAAACATGTTAAGTTAGTTGAATCTACCTATAACAATAACTATCATTGGACCATTGGCATGAAACTCTTGAAATTTCATATGGACGTCCATGCCGATCATCTATATATTGAGATGAAATTGGTGATAAAAAAATGAATATCCTTTGGTTTTACAACATTATCTTGACCAAATGAAGATGATACGGAATAATTATCAGCTGCTCAAGATCATAAAAAAAGTTATGCTAATAAGAGACGATGAGCTCTAAACTTTGAAGTTAGAGACCATGTTTTCTTACTTGTGCTCCCAATTAAAGGAATTTTCAGATTCGGTAAGAGGAAAAAATTGAATTCTTGAATTATTGGACCATCTGAAATCCTTGAAAGAATTGGTGAGATGGTATATTGACTGGCAATGCCACCATTGAATTCACAGGTTCATGATGTCTTCCATGTGTCAATGTTGCATAGTTGATGAACAAAAGTGGGTACTGAGAACAAAGAGGATACCAGTAGTAAAGATAGAATGGCAATTCCATGGAGTTACAAACCTTAATAGTTGGGAGTTGAAAGCCGATATGCAGAAGCACTATCCCCAACTATTTTCACATACATAAGAAATTTTGAGGATAAATTTTCTTAGTGGGGTATGAATTATAACATACAACTTCTTGGCATTATAAACAATTTACGAATTACAGTTTTAGCCCTAAAAGTCTCTAAACTTTACTATTGTTTTATGTGAGTATCGCAAAGGCATTACATCAAAACTTAAAATTAATATTACTTGTACACGACTTAATCTCACTTATGTTCCGAACAAATGGAAAACGGATGTCTAATGGTTACGAAGCAGTCAAACTATGAGACTAAAATTGTCCAAGAACCAATAAGACCGGGGTATTATGGTCATTGGACAGTTACAAACTTGTAATTTTCAGCCATGACCATGGGTAGATTAGTAATTATCATATTAATCATGATTAAGTTTAGCTAATGATAGTTTAAGAGCTTATGCACCCAATTAATTACGGATTATAGCTCTTAAGCCGAGATTACATGTTCAGCTAAACTGAATTTGAAACTAGTCATTTAAAAAATAATAACTTTTGGCTATAAATAGGGGTTGCCATCCCCTTTGGGGTGCAACATGAGGGAGAAGAGCAAGAGGGAGAAGGGAAAGAGAGGATAGGAGAAAGAGGGAGGAGAAGACAAAGAGAGAGAAGAAGAGAAAGAGGGAGGTGACAAGAAAGAGAGAGATGAGGAGAAAGAGAGAGGAGACGGAGAAGAGGAGAAAGAGAGAGAAAGGAGAGTGAGATAGAGAGAAGAAAGAAAGAGAGGGTAGAGAGAGAAAGTGTCTATCCATTACAAAACTTTGCTGAATTCTTCCTCTTGCTCTTTGTAATCACCTAGAGTAGAGACTTTACTAAAATATCAGATGTAATAAAAGTTATTACAACTTTTTCTATTATATGTAAAGTTTTAGATTTTTAATAAAAAAAGTATAATTGCTTCTTTTAAGCTGCACTCTATAGCTATTCTTCACGATTCTGATGGATCGGAATCTCAAAAAATCAGATTGGTAGATGAGATGCCACCAAACTTTTACTAAAAATCTTGAACCTCTTTGTTTTGCGTGTATCATACATGCATTGAATTGATTGTGCCAATAGTGTTTGTGTAGCTTAATTATCTAGGCTGTGTTGAAGTCTATGTTGAACCATGCACCAGTTTGCTATATCATGAAATTTGACAGTGGGTTAGGCTGGCCGTGAGACCCAACTAGCGTTAATTGACCATGATTACAAGTAAATCTAGGTCGGATACGATCCAGTTTTGGTTAGACTACCTTGGGCATACCCATAGTCAAGATGAAGGTGGGCGGGCAATTGAACACATGGAGTTTTAGCTAAGATTTAATGTTAATAAAACATAAGTAGAATAATCACATGGTTGTAGAGTGCTTAGACTAGCAAAGTTGAGATTTATCAGGCTTGAACTAAGCTGCAAGTTTAAGTAAATGACTTAAGTTAATTAAGTTCAATTTGATTCTTTGAATACATGTTTATGAATACATGCATGTTATTTAGTTGTATCTGATTTTGGAAATACTTGCAACACTCAAAAAAGAAACTAGAACTATAATGATGATACATGCACGTAATTGAGTTCCAAGAGTGTCTTGTTTGATGATAAACTATGCTTTAGCTCCGAAATGAACGTATTTGATAATATAGACAGGGTAGTGATGATAGAAGCAAAAGTATGTTCATGCGTTGAATTGATTGAGCATGATGGTTGTTTATATACTCTACACAAATGTATGCTCATGGCCTAAGGTATCATTATGATGTAGACAATGGCCTAAGGCCGGTTTTATATTTTCAGGTTGACGGTATAATGAGAAAGTTCAAGAACGATCAGGTATACTGGAAATAAAAGTATGTTACAAGCACACGTTGTGACTATAAAGTGTCGAACCTAACTGTAAAACATAAAAGTAAGCATGGGCATTGGGCCGGGCTGCCACTAGTTATCTGGTACCCGGCCTGACTCGGGCCCGGGCCCTGAAAAACTGCTTAATTTTAGGCCCGGCCTAGCCTGTAATTAATAGGTCAGGCTCAGGCTTTCAGCTGTGATCATCGAGGGCCTGAGAAGACAGACAATAACTTACTTTTTTTTTTTGAAAAAAAAATTAGCTTAGAATTTTTGTTTCACACTTTCAGTCTTTCATTCTCGACTCGAGTCGTCTGTCGTTCTTCACTTCTCCTCTAGTCCTCCACTCCCTTTGCACCTGCGGCTCTGCGAGAGGAGTGAGCTGCGAGATTGCCTCCTCCGGTCCTTCCCGTTGCCCATCGGCTGCCTCCTCAGGTCCTTCCCCTCGGCCATCACCGTCGCCCATCGGCGATTCGGCTGCCTTCTCCGGTCCTCCCCGTCGCCCATCTTCTACCTCCTCCAGTCCTCCCCATCGGCCATTGCCGTCTCCCATCGGCTGCCTCCTTTGGTCCTTCCCATCGGTCGTCGTGGTCACCCATCGACGATTCACATGCCTCCTTTGGTCCTCCCCATCGCCTATCGGCTGCCTCCTCCGGTCCTCCCCATTGCCCATCGGCCGCTTCCTCCGGTCCTCCCCATTGCCTATCGGCTGCCTCCTCCAGCCTGATAATTTTGTTTAACATTATGCATAGCTAGTCTACGATAAGATGTCCAAATGTCTAAAGCGAGTCTATTTCACCACAGGGGCACTTTACTTAGTAGAGCTTTCTTGTGTCAACGTCAGGCAACATAGGGAACATCTCTTTTGGCTGTTAAATCTAACACTTGATACCTCTGGTTTTTTGTGTAGGCCGATTGTATGCTTTTGAAAAGGCTCACAGGTTGGATCCAACATCTAGTGGACGTGGTGTTCGTTAGTTTAAAACTGCGCTTCTTCAACCTTTGGAAAGGGTGATGTAGAAAATGTTTGTCTTTCTTCATACCTGCATTCAACAATATCATGATCTAAGTTTTATGAGCTTGCTAATTACAATTGCTTGACAAATTTATAATGTTGAATTTGTCATAAATTAATTTATTGTCTTCCATATTCATTATTATTTTTTAATCTGGGCTTTCATTCTGCTACAAATTGCTTTGTTTTTAACCTATGGAATCTTCTGCTCTTAGATTTTGACCATTTATGAAGAATAGTTATTATTTTCTTATGCTCTAGTGCCCATCATTTTCTTATTTTCTATAATTTGGCTTACCATACCTAAAGATTAGTACAAATGAAAATGTTTGTAATGGATAGAACTCAGGGACCATAGGTGTTTCCAAAATTTCAGCAGTCATATGATGGAAATTGGAAAAGTTCAGAAGGAGATTCTCTTTAGAAGGAGGTTCTCTTCTTGTCATAGTATTGTACAACATAGGGTGGCTTGTGTTTCCAATAATACATTGTCTATGGCCTTCTACAAGAAGCTGAAACAATACTTTCAGAGATTTGGAAGAACACAAGATTCGTGAATTAGAGTATTCTATGTCTAAAACTAAACTTACCTTAACTAAGTTGATAATGATAGCCTATGGAATCTATTTTTGGTCATATAAAGTTGTGGCACATGGTCATTTTTTGTTCAGATGATAGCAATGGTGAAAGGTAGAGGATTTAGTAGCATTGATGCTTTCCCTCTCTTGGAGCATCATGAAATGGAATAAAGAGAATTTTGATATAATAGTAATGGAATTCATTGATACGGTTACAGAAACAATTGAAGTGATAGATTGTGACATAGATTATCATGTAACTTCTCTCATGTAACTTAAAGTTATGTATTCTTGAACTTGTTTTGGTATGTTTGTTTGTCATGTAACTTCTCTCAATCTTCTATGTGATATATTTTGGCATGTTTGTTTCTTTCAACAAGTTGCAACTTATTCTGTTTTAGTTATTGTTCATCAATAGTTTCAACAAGTCCATTCTTACAAACTTTATTATGCATCTTATTGTTCTTTTTACTGTCTTGGTTATTTACATGTGTCATTTCAATTTATGTCAGTTATGTCGCATAGTTCCTCTCATAAAGAATATTGTCCAACTCCTATTATAGAATCATTCGAATCATACTCATCTACCGAGAGAGAAGTTGTCTCCAAGAGAAAAATGACTTCAAAAGTATGGATTGATTTTATGTTGGTTAAATATAAGAAAAAAGAGTTTGCCAAATGCAAACCTTGTGGAGAGCGAATGAAACCAAGCAGTGCTAATGGAACTAGTCAATTAAGTCGACATATAAAATCTTGTTTAAATAGGCAAATCAGTGAAGGAAAACAAAGAACTTTATCACTTGCAGTTGATGACTCTAGTGCAACTTCTCTATGTGTATAAAAATTTGACACGGAGTCTATAATAACGTTGATGTCAAAGTGTGTAATATAGCACATGAGCTTTTGTTCAATTTTGCAAAATATAAATATCATAACAAACTTGTTCAAGCTTACAGTACAAGTTTTGTTCCATTTTCTAGAAGAACGTTGAAAAAAGAAATTATGTCAATGTACAAGACTGAGAAAGCCCAATTTGAAGGATTTATAAATGATTCTACGCAGTGAGTTTCATTGACATTTGATATGTGAACTTTAAAGCAAACATTGGGTTATCTATGCGTGACACGACAATATATTGATAGATATTGGAAGTTGCATGCTCATATGTTCAATTTTGTACAGGTACCTCCACTACATAATGCAAATAGTTTGTATGAGGTTTTGTCAGAATGCATCTCTAAACGGAAGATTCAGTCAAAGTTATTTTCTATTACTCCTGACAATTGTTCGATGAATGTTAGTGCAATAACTACACTGGAAAGGAACTTAGGAAGAAGAAATTTTATTCTAGTGAAGGAGCAACATTTGCATATTTGCTACGGTGTGCAAATTCTAAATCTTATGGTACAAGATGGTATGCATAATCTGCATGATACAATTTCAAAAATTCGTGAAAGTGTTAAATATGTAAAGCGATCACCAAAGCAATTACATTCCTTAAAGTATTGTATAAGAATAGTGGGCTTGAATGGTACAAAGAAATTAGCCTATGATGTTCCAACTCGATGGAACTCTACATATGTCATGTTGAGAGATGCATTGTTCTACAAAGATGCATTTCAACATTTGGCTTATATAGATCCCAAATATATAAATTTACTTTCTGATGATGAATGGTCTTATGCAACTTTATGCCAGTTTTTGAAGTTATTCTGTAATGTTACAAATATCTTCTCTGCCACTAGAAATGCAACAGCTAATGTGGTTTTTAAAGAAATACAGAAGGTATGCAACCATTTGCATACACATCATGGGGCAGACAATGATTATATAATGTCATTAGCATACAAAATGCAAGAAAAATTTGACAAGTATTAGAAAAATGACTACAATGTGCTCTTTGCAATTGCATTTGTCTTAGATCCTAGGCCTAAATTGTGATACTTGAAATATGTGTTTGACAGTTCAAATGAAGTTGATGCAATGGTACAATATGAAAGAGTAGAGAGCAGTCTTCATGAATTGTATGTTGAGTAAAAAAATGTATATGGTACAAACGATGAAGAAAATGAAAACGCAAACAACTCCATTGTGGAATTTGAAGAAGAGAGAGCTTTCGAGAGATTTCTTCTTCACATATTACATGAGTTCTGCATCTTTTCAAGTACCTCTCATAGATGTGGAAGCACAGTTAAATGATCCAATAGAACGACCCCGGCCGAATGAAAGCTTCAATATATTATCTTGGTGGAAGGCAAATGAAAGTAAACATAGAGTTTGCATTCAGTACAGTTGGAAGAATCATTAGTGATTATCGATGTTTAACTACTCCTAAAACTATTGAAGCACTAATTTGTACATAAAGTTGGATTCGTGATGAAGACAATTCATGCGAAACATAAGATGTTCATTGTTTAAAAATAATTTTTGAATGATTCCTTTTGTTTTTCATGATATACTAATGTCATTGATGATGTGTTTTTTGTAGTTTTGAAGATAAGGATAAATCTTCTGGTGATGAATGACAAATGATAATTCAATGCATGATTCATATTTCATTGTGGTAAACCTTTTGTATTTGGTGTGTTTCAGTTTATTGTCTAATATTTGTTACATGTTATTTTTATTTACTTTTTTAGACTAACCATTGAAAGTATTTTGCAAGATAATTAAAGAAATGAAGTCATATAGAAGTCTTCATGAAAGTCGAAGTTCAAATGTGTTTTGTTAAACTATGACATAATTTTGCTGATGGTTGAGGAACAAAAGTTTCTTAATATATGTCATTAGTCTTGTGGATTGCACTTTGTCTAATATTTTTATGTTGGGGATATTGTATGTTTCTTCTTCTTTTTCTTTTGTTAATGGTGTATCAAATGAAGATCATATATTTTGCTCATTACAAAATTCAGTTTTTGACTACCTTATTCTTGTTGAGCTAATCAGAATGACCTTAGTGCATTTCATGCATGAATCTCTATTGAGAAAGAGATAAACACAGATCAGGAAGATCTGCCCCTTCCTAAAATATCGAATGGTGATTGTAACCTCCCTACAAAGATAATGGAAGGTGATAAAAAATGTAATCAAGATCCTAAAAATATGGATCTGGCTTGTAACAGCTATCCATTAAATAAAGGAAGCTCTCCCTCTCATAGTGTGTGAGAGATTGAGGGAGAAAACTTCATCGTGGGTGTAGGCCAACTCACTGGTTGAAATATGTTAAAATTTCATGCTTTCTCTTCTTTTTTCTTTCCATTTCACATGGTATCAGAGACATAAAGGCACGCGTGAGGAGTAGAGGTCGTACAGAGGAATTTCTTGTCCATCCGATGGTTGTTGCCGATGATCAACATTTCCAAATATTCATTGCCATCTGGTGACTCGTCTCGTCTCTGCTTAGAGGATTTCTTGTCGTCGATTTGTCATCCTGTTCAAGATTTTCGTCAGTTTGTGAGCTTGTTCATGTTTTAAATCATTTTGATTCCATAAACGTGTGATTGTCTCTAGCGAAAGGGCTTTCGCCCATCTCCAACGGGTGGCGAACATAATCTCCCCTTGATTTAATCTGAGGGATGACTAAGTTTTTGCCTTTATTTCTCACATTTTCAACAGAAGACATCTTTCACTAGTGGTAATTTTTTCAGTGGTTCTAGTTGTCGAGCAAAAGCACCATGGACATCCAAACATCTCTTGTCAGTTTGCTTGTTCAAGATCTAAAATCTTCGTTTTTGCCACCACAAATTTCTCTGCTATTTTTTGTACATGTGAGAGTCGGTGGTTTCAGAAAGCTGTTTCCAAGAGTGACAGAACATAGCACTGCGATTTCGGCTAGCGTTGTCAACTTCAGTGATGATAGAAGTCGAGCAAGGACTCATTGGATTCATCTGTCTCTGAGGAACATTTCCACTAATTTTCATAATTTTTGGAGCAGGTGTTGAGGAGGTATTGATTTTACAAGAGTTGCTGGTTTCAGGAAGCTTTTTCCAAGAGTGACAGAACAAAACATTGCAATTTTGGCTGGTGTTGCCAGATCCAATGGCGACAAAAGTCGAACAAGAACTCGTTGGATTTGTCTGTCTCCAAGGAACATTCCCACCAATTTTTATAATTTTTGGAGCAGGCATTGAGGAGCTATTGATTTTACAAGAGCCACTGGTTTTAGGAGCCTTCGGTAAATTCCTACAAGGGAGAACCTCGCCTACGATTCCAATAGAGAAGTCTTCTATCAGAACACAACGATAGTTTTCACTGGCGTTTGTTTTCTATGGTGGTTCTGGCTGTTGAGCACTAAAACTTTGGTATTTTATTCCTCATTCTTTGATCAATGGCAACACCAAACTCGTCATCTTCCACAACATTTAGTCCTAGCCATGCTGCACCATCAACTACTTAGTGGAATGCATTTTCCAGTTTCGTATCTATCAAGTTTGATCGAACAAATTATCTACTATGGTGATCTCAAATTACCAGTGTTATGAATAGTCAAGGACTACTAAGGTATGTCAACGGCACCCTTACTGCTCCTCTTGAGTATCTTGATGCAAATCAAACCATAGTAAATCCTAATTTTGAAGCATGGGAACAGACAGATCAATTAGCTTTAAGTTGGATTAAGATTATAGTATTTGAACATATTCTGCCACAATTAATTTCATATTCCACTGCACGTGAGGCTTTGTGTGCTTTAGAACAACAATATGCTTCTCAATCTAACTTGTGAATCATTCAGTTAAAAAGGGATTTATAGAACGTAAAGAAAGGAGATATGATGATGGCTGATTATCTAAATCATGTCAAATTTTTATATGACTCTTTAGCTGCTATTAATCATCAGGTTTCTGACACTGATTTGGTTTTATATACACTTAATGGACTGTCTACTGAATATGAGGCCTTCATCACTACCGTAACTACTCTCTGAAATTTTTGATATGCTCATTTCTCAAGAAAATCGTCGACAAATTCTTACACCTCCTCTTGATATTTCTCAAGAAACAAAAACAATAGCCATGGTTACTCATCGGACTGGCAACTATGAGAATTCTTATGCAAGAGGGAGAGGAGACCGAAATGGTGGTTGCAACAATTATAACTCATACAATGGCAGTGGTCGAGGCAACTTTGGCACATACAATGGAGGATGTAGGAACAATAGAGGTCATGGGTATAATGGAGGCTGCAGTAATATCTCTAACAATAAAATACCTGTAACTGATACTTGACAATACTGTGGCCGCAAGGGTCACAACACTCGTTAGAGTTATGATATTCCAAAAGCTTTTATGGTTATGGCTTTCAATACAAGAACAATTAATAGTGCTGCTTCATTGTTGACTTTATCTCCTAATGTGATGGACAACAATCAAGAGTGGTATCTAGATACGGGAGTGTCCCATCATATGACAAACTATGATCAATCTATGGAAGGTAAATCCTCTTATCATGGTTGCAATTCTATTATTGTTGGCAACAGACAAAAACTATTCATTAAAAGCATAAGTAACATGTTCTTACCTTCCGAGCATGAAAGTTTTCAGTTAAAGAATGTGCTTCATGTTTCTATTATTCATAAGAATCTACTGTCTGTTGCTAAGTTCACTAGAGATAATGACTGCAAAATGGAATTTACGGCTCATGATATTTCTATCAAGAAAATGCAGACTGGGGAAGTAATGCATCAGGGACGGATTAAGGATGAGCTTTACGCATGGACAAACACTAGCATTGCTGTAAGAAAACTACCTATTGAAAATAAATTGCAGACATGCAACACTTACATTTCCTGTTTCAATAATGTTGCTCAAGTTCCTAGAGATACTTTCAAACTTTGGCATGAACATTTGGGACGTGTAAATGACTCTTTATTGAATCACATGACCTCATCTAAATATATTGTTGTTGTCTCAATGCCTAAAGAGCATTTTTGTTCTGTTTGTGCTTTAGCTAAGATGCATCAGTTGCCTTTTGAATCAGTTGAGTTGAAAATGTCTTCTTCTTTAGAATTATTACATGCTGATTTATGGGGACCTTCACCATGTATCTCTATATAAGGATACAAATATTAGTTCATAATATTAGATGATTTTTTATGGTTTACCATGATTTTTATGCTTACAAAGAAGTCTGAAATTTTCTTGTGCTTTCATAAAACTTTCACAAGATCATAGAGAAACAACTTGAGTACAAGATCAAAGTTTTTCATAGTGATTGCGGAGGTAAGTTTATGAGTACAGAATTTTCTATGTCTCTTGCTACTCATGGCATTCAAAGACGACTCTCATGTCCCTACACACCACAACAAAATGGTGTAGGTTGGTATAATGGAGGCTGCAGTAATATCTCTAACTATAAAATGTCTGCAACTATTACTTGACAATACTGTGGTCGTAAGGGTTACAACACTCGACAGAGTTATGATATTCCAAAAGGTTTTATGGCTATGGCTCTCAATAAAGGAACATTATTAATAGTGTTGTTTCACCGTCGACTTCCTCTCCTAATGTGATGGACAACAATCAAGAGTGGTATCCGGATATGGGGATGTCCCATTATATGACAAACTATGATCAATCTATGGAAGGTAAATCCTCTTATCATGGTTGCAACTCTAATATTATTGGCAACAGACAAAAACTATCCATTAGAAGCATCGGTAACATGTTCTTACCTTTTAAGCATGAAAGTTTTCAGTTAAAGAATGTGCCTCATGTTCCTATGATTCATAAGAATCTACTGTCTGTTGTTAAGTTCAATAGAGATAATGACTGCAAAATGGAATTTACGGCTCATGATTTTTCTGTTAAGAAAATGCAAACTGGGGAAATAATGCATCAGGGACGGCTTAAGGATGAGCTTTACGCATGGACAAACACTAGCATTGTTGTAAGAAAACTGCCTACTGAAAATAAATTGCAGACATGCAACACTTACATTTCCTGTTTCAATAATGTTGCTCAAGTTCCTAGAGATACTTTCAAACTTTGGCATGAACATTTGGGACGTGTAAATGACTCTTTCTTGAATCACATGACCTCATCTAAATATATTGTTGCTAACTCAATGCCTAAAGAGCATTTTTGTTCTGTTTGTGCTTTAGCTAAGATGCATCGGTTGCCCTTTGAATCAGCTGAGTTGAAAACGTCTTCTTCTTTAGAATTATTACATGCTGATTTATGGGGACCTTCACCATGTATCTCTATATAAGGATACAAATATTAGTTGATAATAGTAGATGATTTTTCAAGGTTCACCATGATTTTTATGCTTCCAAAGAAGTCTGAAACTTTCTTGTGCTTTCAGAAAACTTTCACAAGATCATTGAAAAACAACTTGAGTACATTATCAAAGTTTTTCATAGTGATTGCGGAAGTGAGTTTATGAGTGCAGAATTTTCTATGTATCTTGCTTCTCATGGCATTCAAAGATGACTCTCAGGTCCCTATACACACAACAAAATGGTGTAGCGGAACAAAAACATCGCCATATTATTGAAGTTGGACTTACTATGCTTATTAATGCTTGTTTGCCACCTTTTTTTTGGATTGATGCTTTCAGAATGGCAGTATATATTATCAACAGGTTACCAATTAGTGCACAAGATTCAACTCCATTCGAGAAACTTCTTGGTACTAAGCCTCAATGGAGAACCTTAATGTTTTCTGCTTATCCATTAGTAAGCCCTCAAAATAAAACAAAACTTTCTCCAAAGTCCCATGTGTGTGTCTTTCTTGGCTTCTCAAAATGCTTTAAAGACTACATATGTTACAATCCCTTAGACAAGCATATTACTATTTCCAGACATGTTATATTTGATGAAAACACCTTTTTATACTCTAGAACATGACCACGCACTACTTCTCAAGAGATCAACCACTGATTAGCTAAAGATACCTCCCAAACCACCACCAGTTCCCAACTCATCCATTTACCCAATCCTAGTGCACCCACTCTAAGCGAGCCTTCAAATGTCTCTCCCAACCGTCACTTTTCCCAACAAAACAACATGGTTATTTCCGCACCTACAACCCAGGAAGAATCCAATCAACCTTCCTTACCTCTTGAAAACCTTAGTCGTATCAGAAACCACTCTATGATTACCATTCTCAAGATGGAACCTGGCGATCTAGAGTATTCACCTATCATAGTGAGACAAAACCTATTGACATTGAAACTGAAATTCTTGACCTATAAGAAGCCCAACAGGATGATCGATGGCAAGCAGCTTTGAACAGTAAGATTGAACCTCTTCACAAAAATAAAACTTGGGATTTGATTCCTTGTATGCCTCATTATAATGTAGTGGGATGTCGATGGATCTACAAAATCAAGCGGCATGTCGATGGGTCTGTATATTGGTTTAAAGCACGCCTTGTAGCCAAAGGATATAGTCAACATAAAGGCATTGATTACGTCGATACTTTTAGCCCAGTGGTGATTCCTACTATTATTCATCTTGTTCTCTCCATTACCACTAGTCAAAATTGAAAATTCATCAACTGGATGTTAACAATGTCTTTCTTCTTGAAACTCTAAAGGAAAGAAGTTTATATGAGTCAGCCTCTAGGGTTTGAAGACAAGAGCAATCCACACCATGTGTGTAGGTTGAAGAAATCTCTATATGGCCTCAAACAATCTCCTCGGGCTTGGTTTAAAAGTCTGAGCACATATCTTATATCCAAGGGATTCTAAGGATCCAAATCTGACTCATCCATGTTCATATATTTGTCTAAGTCCTACATTGCTTATATTCTCATTTATGTAGATGATATTATTGTGACAGGAATCTCTTTGTAGGAATTACAAAAATTTATCTATGACATTGGAAATAAGTTCTCCATCAAAGATCTTGGGACAATTCATTACTTTCTTGAACTAGAAGTCAATCGCCAAGCTAATGGGCTTCTTTTATCACAACACAAATATATCACAGATCTTCTAAAAAAGGTTCAAATGGAAGAAGCCAAGACGGTAAACACACCGGCAGCACCTAATGTGAAGGAGATACACTGAAAGATAGAACTTTGTACCGAAGCATTGTTAGTGCATTACAGTATGTAACACTCACTCACCCAAATATCGCTTTTGCTGTCAACAAGGCTTGTCAATTCCTTCATGAATCTACCAATATACATTGGATTTATGTGAAGCGAATACTTCGCTATCTTCAAGGAACACAACATATTAGCCTACACATAAAAAGAGCGACTCATTGGATACTTGAAACCTACTCTGATGCAGATTGGGTTGGATGTCCTGATGATAGGAGGTCAACAAGTGGATTTATCACCATGCTTGAAGGAAATATTATATAATGGGAATCTAACAAGTGGCAAACCGTTGCTCGCTCAAGCACAGAAGCATAATATAAAGCCATGGTTGGGGTTGTTCCCTTGTGTCGTGTCTGTACAATCATCCTTTGCTTTCGATGTATTTGTTTTGTTTATGTTGTGTCTTGGTGTAAGCTCAAATATTCACTGTGTTGGAGCACCCTTCCAAAACCGGCCCCAAGTGTAAGATTGAGATTCCTTGTTTTGGATAGTCGGCATAGGAATTCTGTAAGTGGCTTCGGCCATCCTTTGCAAGTAAAGTGTAAAGTTTGCTTGCTTTCCCTCATGATGTACTCAACTGTTTAAGTAAATATATTGCGACTTTTCTTTCTACACTCTTGTGTATTTTGTGTCTTGAGTTTTCAAAAGGCGTTCAAGTGATCTGCACCCACTTAAACAAGGCGAAGACTTGTAGCTTACTGGCGAGAGGTTACTGCGCCACACGTACCGAAGGAGTCGGCCCATGACAACTGGTATCAGAGCCCAAATTCTGCTCAATCTAGGAAAGCGATTGGAGAGTCGGTGTAGAGCTTCATACTGGCTTCCTGCTGTTTAGGAAGACATTGTAGCATCACAATACAATTTGCAAGGTGCCAAAGGCAAGGAGCTGGCCATCCAGAGGAGACAAGCCTGGCCCATGACTAGGGAAACCTAGAGAAAACGATGAATCAGTTGGTCACAGATGTGGCCACCCATGAAGAAGCCATCGGGTTTGCTGCCGAAGCCTTTGAGGGATTCAAGGAGGAGATGAAGTTGATGCAGGAACAGATAGCCGAGTCGGTGACCATGAACCGACCACTCTCTGACTTAGTGAAAACTCTACAGGATGAAGTCGTCGGACTTTGGGCTTCAAACCAAAGATTGCTACATACTAACTCAGCAAGTAGTAGTCAAGAGAGGACCAGTAGGGTCGATGTTCAACGTCTGGGGAAGTATAGTGGTAACCGGGATGCCAGGGCAATCGACAACTATTTGTTCCAAGTAGACTACTACTTGGACTTGCAGAACGTAGTAGAGGAGGACTTGAATACTAAGACCACAACAATGTTGTTAGAAGGAGACGCTATGGCTTGGTGGAGGCAAAAAATGTTAGATATTGAGAATGGGGACTGCACAATTAGGACCTTCGATGACTTTGCAAGCAGTTGAAGGGATACTTCTTGCCTGTGGATGCTGAAAGACATGCCTATCGGTTGGTTGCGAACCTGAAGCAGACAGGTGCCTTGAGAGATTATGTCAAGACCTACCAAAAGGTCATGTTAGACGTGCCTATGATGCCAGAAAAATATAAACTTCACTGGTTCATCATAGGGCTCCAATTTTGAGCCCAAGCCAACGTGGAGAGATCGAATCTAGAGACTTTGGAGTAAGCATATGTGGCAGCCGAACGCTTCGCCAACACCCAACGCAAAGCTACACCAATACCTTCAAGTCTACGAAGAAGTCCGACCATGGCGGTAAGAAAGAGGAACGGTGAGATAACAGAAATGAATCAGTATCCCATAAGCCAACCGAGAGAAAACCCTTTTTTCGCAAAGACTACACTGGGCCACCAAGAGAAGTGATTTGTTAGGTCTGCGGAGGAAGGCACCAAGCACGTGTCTACCCGAAACGAGTGAGACCGAAGAAGGTTAACCACGGATGGGTGTCACCTTGACGATCAATGTTGTCCAAAGTCGTGCAGTGTCTAGCAGTATGGTGAACAAGGAGCTGATGTACCTATATGTCACTCTGAATGGAATGTCTACTATTGTGATGGTAGACTCTGGAGCAACGCATAACTTCGTCTCAAGAGAGGAGGCGGAGTGAGTGGGATTGAAACTTGTAATGCAACAGAGGACCCTTAAAACAATGAACTCTGAAGTCAGGTCCATCATAGGAGAAGCGAAGGGTGTAACAGTGGACTTGTTCGACCAGTTGGGCAAAGCGAGGATCTTTTTGTAGCTAGACCTTCGTTTCGGCTACTGGCAAGTCAGAATCGTAGAAGGTGATGAATTAAAAATAACTTGCGTCACCCGCTATGGAGCGTATGAGTTCCTAGTCATGCTATTCGGGTTGACGAATGCCCCTGCAACTTTCTCGACCCTAATGAACAAGATATTCTACCCCTACCTTGACAAGTTTGTGGCAGTCTACGTTGATGACATTGTGGTCTTTAGCAACAACCTAGATGAGCACGTCGGTCACTTGAGAACGGTGTTCCAGGTACTCAAAGAAAATGATCTCTATGTGAAGAAGGAGAAATGCATCTTTGACCAAAGAGAGATCAGTTTCTTCGACCATATTATAGGAAAAGCTGTGAATGGATCCGGAGAAAGTGAAAGTTGTTTAACACTGGAAGCGACCCTCAAATGTGTCTGAATTGCAGTCCTTTCTTGGGTTGGCCAATTACTATCAACGGTTCATCACGAGGTATTCATTCATAGCGGTGCCCCTCACTGACCTACTAAAAAAGAATCGATTCTGGATTTGGACTCAGTCTGCCCAAGATGCCTTTGAAGGCCTTAAGCGTGCCCTTGTACAAGAGCTCCTTCTCAGATTGCCAGATCACTCAAAGCCCTTTGAAGTACACATAGACGTCTCAGATTCTGCCATTGGTGGTGTAATAATGTAGGACGGTCATAAAATTGCCTATGATAGCCGAAAGCTGAAGGACCTGAGAAGCGGTACACGGTCCATGAACAGGAAATGACTGCCATTGTGCATTGCTTGTGCATATGGGGGCACTACCTACTGGGGGCAGAGTTCATCGTCAAGACAGATAATGTAACCACAAATTACTTCAAACCCAGAAGAAGTTAACTCTGAAGCAGGCTCGTTGGCAGGAATTCTTGGCGGAGTTTGATTTCACTTTGGAGTACAAGGTTGGTGAGACCAACGTGGTAGCAGATGCATTGAGTCGAAAGGCAGAACTTGCAGCCTCTCGAGCGGGGACCTCCAAAGCCCAATTGGAGGGTGCGATGCTTGAGCGGGTTTGTGAAAGAATGTAGCAGGACTCATCGGCCCAACACTTGGTTGCCTTGCCCAAAGCGAGAAAGACTCAAAGATTCTGACTACGAGATGGATTGCTCCTCACCAAGGACAGATGCATTTTCGTGCCAAAGTGGGGTAATCTCCGGTGAGAGCTAACAAAGGAGTGCCACGATACGCTTCAGGCTGGCTATCTAAGCCATGAGCAGGCTCTGGCCCTTCTCAAACGATGGTATTATTGGTCCCACATGTGCGACGATGTAGAGGCATATGTGAAGACTTGCCTCATCTGCCAGCAGGACAAGAGGAGTAACCAGAAGTCTGTCGGCTTACTCGAGCCTCTTCCTATTCCAGAGTGTCTGTGGGAGAGCATCTCTATGGACTTTATTGTGAGTCTACCTAAAGTAGATGACTACAACTCTATCTTCGTTGTTGTGGATAGGTTTTCTAAGTATGTCACATTCATCCCAATTACGAAGGAGAGTCCAACGGAAAAGACGGCAAAGATGTTTGTGAAAAACATCGTAAAGTACTGGGGCGTGCCGAAGAGTATTGTGACTGATCTCGATGTTCGCTTCACAGGCATGTTTTGGCATCAAGTGTTTCGGCTGCTTGGCTCAGACTTGTTGTTTTCCACAAGCTTCCACCCACATACTGACCGCCAGACCAAATGCATCAATGCCTTGTTAGAACAGTACCTATGGCACTTTGTCAGCGCCAACCAAAAAAAATTGGGTAAAGCTGCTCGATGTTGCCCAATTTTGTTACAACCTGTAGAAGAGCGAGTCTTCAGGTTACTGCCCCTTCGAAGTAGCCACCCGATAGCAACCATTGATGCCTCACACTCTTGCTGCCCAAGAGAATGGAAGACACAGCTTCGCCTACTAGTTTGTTAGGGACTGACAAGAACAGATAGAGGTAGCTAAGGCGTTCTTGCATAAGGCAGCCAAAAAGATGAAGAAATGGGCTGACAAGAATCGGAGTCTTGCCAAGTTTCGAGTGGGAGACCAAGTTCTTGTCAAACTATACCCAGACCGCTCAGGTATTTTACGTGGATGACACCGATCACTGATCCAAAAATATGAACGGTCATTTACGGTGGTCAAGAGGATTGAGAAGTTAGCATACAAGTTAGACCTATCGCCGAACTCGAAGGTGCATTCTATGTTTCACGTCTGCAACCTTAAGCCCTTCTATCCCGACGAGAGCCAATTTTGCAACGAGCCCCTTCGACTCGACGGGTCACCGATCGACAATTGGACCAGATCCTTCTATACAAAGTCAACTACCTTGGCGAACTGAAGCGATACTTGGTCAAGTGGGTATATGAAGAAACATGGGAGTATGCATTTCGTTTGAAGTGAAGCCATCCAGAAGAAGTCAGAATCTACCACGAAGCTACTAGCACCAAGGACGACACTTGATTTGAAGGGGGGAGACTGTTTCCTTGTGTCATGTCTGTAAAGTCATCTTTTGCTTTTGTTGTATTTGCTTTGTTTATGTTGTGTCTTGGTGTAAGCTCGAGTGTTCACCTGTGTCGCAGCACCCTCCCAAAACCGACCCCAAGTGTAAAATTGGTATTCCTTATTTTGGATGGTCGGCATAAGAATTTTGTAAGTGTCTTCGGCCATTCTTTGTAAATAAAGTGATGTACTCAATTGTTTAAGTGAATATATTGCGAGTTTTCTTTCCACACTCTATGTGTATTTTGTGTCTTGAGTTTTCAAAAGACGTTCAAGTGATCTGTGCCCACTTGAACAAGGCAAAGGCTTGCGGCTTACTGGCGAGAGTTTGCTGCACCGCACGGTCCGGAAGAGTCGGCCCATGATAGGGGCTGCGGCTGAATTAATATGGTTGCAACATCTTCTTAACAATCTTCAAGTTCTTATACAAGAAAAATAAAGTGTGATAATCTAGGTGCAACATATGTTGCAGCCAATCCTGTATTTCATGCCCGTGCCAAACGTATCGAGATTGATTTCCATTTTGTCAGAGAAAAAGTGGCAGCACGAGAGATTAGAATTGAGTTTGTTAAATATGAAGATTAGCTTGCAGATATTCTGACTAAGGCACTAGCTGGACCAAAATTTCATGATCTCAAGAACAAGCTCAACCTTGTTCCCACAAGGGATGGCTCGTGGGGGCGTGTTGAGAAAGAGATAAACGCATATCCAAAAGATCTCCCCTTCCTAAAATATCGAATTGTGATTGTAACCTCCCTCCTAAGATAATGGAAGGTGATCATAAATATAATCAATATCCTAAAAATATGAATCTAGCTTGTAACGGTTATCCATTAAATAAAGGAAGCTCTCCCTCTCATAGTGTGTGAGACATTGATTGAGAAAACTTCATCGTGGACATAGGCCAACTCACTGGCTGAACCATGTTAAAATTTTATGCTTTCTCTTCTTCTTCCTTTCATTTTCACAATCTCTAGACACTTTCACGGTTTGTCAAGCCTTCAGATGCCTTTATCTTGCTGCATAAACCTCTTTTACATTGTCTCATAATTAGTTTATGCATATGCAATTGCAGATATTCGTCAAGAAACTTCATCTTTTTTGTTTCATATGTACATCAGTTGCCCACGGAATTAACTTCTTGCTCATTTTTCATGGTTTACCCTATATACTGAGCTTTATTTTGATTTCACTCCTATAAACTGAGTTTTATGTGATTGCTTGCCAACAAATTTCTCCACAGAGCATACCAAGGAGATTTTTGCTCAAATGTCGTTTGAACAACAAAGTAACTCTTTTCAATTCAAATGGTATGTCATGGCAAGTTGGATGTTACCATGCAGATGGCCATGCCAAATTTATACATGGTTGGGGCATTTTTCGCTTGCTAACAATTTGGAGGAAGGAGATGTGTGTGTTTTTTAGTTAACTCACGGGGACTCTACGATGGATGTACACATTTTCAGGGTGGTGGATGAAATTACACCCTTTTCAAGTTTTTGCTCATGTACTTTTGTCCTCAGTTCAGCTGAAAGTGATTACCTTCTACCACAGTATTTGTTGCACTAGTTATGTTCATCCTTTTTGTTAATAGCCAGGGTGACTTGCACATCCTTTTATTTTTGCCTTCATGGGGTATTAGTATTACCCTACTAATGTGATATTTGTGACATTCACAAAAGCTCAATTTCAAGCATTTCAGTTTCACAGTGTAGCTTTTTTCTTTGCAAGGAAACAATAGCTAAAAGGGTTTTCTTAACAACACAAAACATAGTGTATGCCTAAAAAAGCTGGCCCAACAAGATCTGGCCCGGACCAACAATAATCGGGCAGGGGCGGGCCTCGGGCATACACTAAAGCCCAAGGCCCGATAATACAAAGCCCAGCCCGGCCAGGTTAGAAACGGGCCGGGTCTCGGGCTGGCCCGATGGCAATGACGGGCTTACATTTGGGCATTTTTTTTTAGGCTGGGCTGGCCCAGCCCACCCCAACCCGATGCCTAGCCCTACATAAGAGGGGCCAGGTTAGGTGGCATAGGGGTTTCAGGATCCATGTGATTGGAATGCTCCTGAACGCAGAGATTGATGTATAAAGTGATTCTTCCCCCAGCTACTTGGAGGAGCTCATCCTCGTCATGAGGCAGCAAGTGTGGGATATGGTTACTGCAATAATACAATTGAGCTCAATGAAATATGCGTCAAGGTAGTGGTTACTCCAAACTATGCCAATATTCTCGATAACTCAATGTTTGGGACTCTAAGCTGCATAATGGTCAGCCCTAAATACACTGACAAGATAAGTGACATCATTGATCTTACTCAGGTGGGTGTGTGTGTATGCATCATAAAAATCATAAAAATTCATGAGATTCTCAATTGCATGTTTATTTATTTATTTATTTATTTATTTGTTTGTTTGTTCATTTAACTGTTTTCTCTATTATCACTGATATCGTCAGTTTTTTGTGATTCAGATTGAGTCTACTTTGTTGGAATGTTGAATAAAATTGCAAACCAAACTTAATGAACCTTTTGAAATATGATTTACCAGTGCTAGAGTGAGCTTTCTTTTCTTCCAGTGATGATACTCACTCGTTATTATTTTAACAATCAATACAATACATAAACTCTACACTCAAATGATATATTAGAGATCTTGTGATGATTTTCTTTGTACTTAGTGGTTGTGCTGATGCTACATCTATCTGCCTTCATTAGGTTTTCACCATGTAATGGATGATGCTTGTTGTTTAGGCAGCTGAATGGATGGGGAATGCTGGGAAGAAATATGACAACGTCATATACTTTTCTCCTATAAACTTCTACCTATACAAACTTGTACACCTTTTTTGCTGTTAGAGACCAAGACTTGAGAGTTATGACTCTCTAACATATGTATAAAGTAATATTTTTATTAATAGGTGTTTTTCATTGGCAACATTAACTGCTAGAACAGATCGTGCCATACATTAATTATGTAGGCAAGTTATCTGTGCATAATAGACATATCAATCCTAGGCCAAGTATATAGGTGTGTGATTGTTCTGCTTCCACCTCACTTTTTTTTTAAAAAAAAAAGACTACACTTAAAAAAAAGAACTCTATATCTATTTTATTTTCGTGTTTTGTTGTGTATGACATTGGATACAAAATCCCATGCACTTGCAAATACAAACCTATGGATTATGTGGTTCAAAGCTATTATTGCATATTTGTAAGTCTCAACTATACAACCAGCATTATTGTTATGTGACAAGTCAACTTCCAAATGTCAGCCTAACCCGTAAAGCATGAACACACCAATCACATATTGATAGACTGCCAATTTGTAAGAGATTAAGCAAAGGCAGGTGCAATTCAAATTCAGTATGTTCCTTTATAATTGTAGCTGGTAGAATCTTTACACAGCTTCTTGAAAGAGAACAGTTTATCTTTACAAAATCCAAACTAAGTTTATGCATTTGCATGCTCTAGTTAATGTTGAGTTTTATTTTCTTAAAGGATAAATTAAAATTTTTCATGGTTAAGTATTACGTGGAAGCTGCTGGTAGCATTCTTCTCAAGACAATGTAGATATATGTCTGAAGATCAAAATCAATACGAAGCACTAGGCGTGATCGCCATCTTGGCTATCTTTGTTTTCTGCTGTTTTGCATCCAAACTTGCTGCTATAGTCTGTCTTGGCCCTTGGCTATGTTCTTTTGAGATTGTCTTCCATTTATTACAACATTGCACACGATTTGAAATAGAGAATGACGACATGGGGATCTGCCTATTGCTTCTTATGGTGTCACGATTTCATAATGTTTCTGCAATTCCATTTCTCTAATTTGTTTCTTTAAAATGACTCCATGCAGTATTATTATATTTCTCTCATTTTTCTGCTATTGTTCTTGAATAAGACAAGGACGACGAGCAAACAGTTTGATGTCTTTTTCAAACTCCATTAGTTTTCACCAATGCAAGTGAAGACCGACTCTCCATCAAGGAAATGCATCCAATTTTCAACCAACTTACAATAAATATATTATTAATATCATTAAAGGCCACATTCCATGCAAAAGAAAATGCATGCGCTTGGAGATGACAATCAACTGCTGGCAACTCACTTATTTAAGAAGCTGCTTATATGCACATGCCTGTGCATGAGTGCTTGACACCTACCCCATGGGTGAGCCAAGGGCATTTTAAGAGTGAGTCAGAGGTCCACATATCATGCACCAGGGGTTGTGCACGGTTCACTCTAATGCACTTAACCATCTCTCACTTATTATAACCGAAAAAGACCATACAAACTTACAATATGAGCTTTTCTAAATAAAAAAGCACAAAAGGCAAGCACAGAAAGCACATTCATCCATGGTAAAAGCATAAGCACGTGCAATGGATCCCTTTTGTCTTTTAGAGGGTAAAATGGGAAGAGAAATTTTATAGGCCCCACATGCACAAAACCAAACCCCAACTTGTAACGGGGCTCACCGGAGGGTCTGAAGAATAAGGTGGTGAGAGAGTTACGAATTGTTGTTTTTCCAACAAGGAGGAGACGGTGGGAGAGACATTCACGTCATGACCATATTCCTTGTCGTGTTTGTCCTTCTTAACTACGAGACGTTGAATTCTTTAATGAGATTTCAAGGGTAGACTACAAAGTGATTTCCTGATCTTATGATTCTAAAAATTTTCTGGTTCGTAAGCATGAGAAGTAAGGTGACCAAGAATTGTCAAAGGGCGAACTACTTGATAGATATGAGTAAAGAACAGCGGTGCCCAATGCCCATATCATTTTACCAATCTCGACGCTTTTGTTTACATGATCTCTCTCAAGTGAAGCTGCACAGAACAAAAGTAAGGAAGGTAGAAAGAATGAAAGGACTGGATAAGAGGAATAACGGTCATGAACTCCTTAATGGCGCCATATCTATCCACACCTTCTTCCTTTTCTGTTTAATTATCATAGGGTCACGAAGAAGATGAAGTTGTGACAGTGTTTGTATGTCAGTTTAAGCGCCTGAGTTTTAGAGAGAATGAACATCAGATGTTTCATTCATAACTACTCTTTTGGCGGATGTTTCTAGCTGCATCTATGCTTCGGATTTCACTTCTATGGTCAAGGATCGCTGCCACTGTAGGCTTTCAGATTCATGGAAGACCGAATTGCCGCAAAGCTCGCAAGCTCCTGCTCTGAGAACCGCCCACTAGGGTCTCCAACTCCTAAAAAATCTCTTGTCAATCCATGCTCAGTTTCTTGACGTTGACATTGAAGTTTTAGCTGACCGTTTCTTGAACTTGGCAGGATCAAACCTGCCAAAGTGGGGGATGAATCTATAAAGGAACTCACGCTTGCATGGTTGAACACCCCGTTACCGTTCGCTGCCGGCAGCAAAGTCATGAACTCCTGCAAATTTTCCTGTTGTTTAGACTGCCCAAGCAGCTGAAACTCGTTTGTGGCCTGGACATCGTGGGGCGACACAAAGGCGGCCTTGGAAGAGGACACGCCAATTGAACGCAGCAGAGATGGGTTGCTTGTGGTTGCACCCATTTGAGCTGCTTTCTGCAACAAGGCTGTCGCTGACATGTGAGAGGAATTCACCTTCTGGTTCTGAGAGGTGTTGCACGAAGAAGCTAAGCTGCCCAACTGCTGGTTCTTCACCATTTCATCCATCAAAGCACCATTGGACGTCGACAGTGAGAGGTTAGCCACGGTTCCGGCCGAGGAAGTCCTATTCATCCACAGTGAGGGGAAGCACCCACCATACTCCGGCGCTGCCGCTGCCAATGCCTCCGCCACCGCCGATGAGCTGAACAGGGTTGTCGCCGATGCCAACTGTACCAATTGTGGCGGGCAGCCCAGGCTCCTGGGTCCCTGAGTGACGGCTGAGCCAGCCATGGGCTTGCAGGAATCCGGGAAGTAGCTTAGTGGATTAGCTCCAACGTCAATGGACTGATCGATAAGTAGAGACAGTCCTTCCTTTTCGGAGTTTCTTTGCCCGAGATCGGCAGCGGTGTAGTCTCCAGCAGCGAAGGCAGGCTGCAAAATAGGGCAGAATTGGTTGACAGATCCCCTGGATATTGTTGCTCTGGACGGCGATGATGGGGAGCTAACCAAATGGGAGTTGGAGTTAAGGGAGTCGTTCTTGAAGTCTATGTTGGTCGAGTTCCCGGTGGAAAGCCTTGCACTCTCTTCCGCCAGGGCGTCGCAGAACGCTCTGTGAGTTACAAAACTGTCCTTCCTGCAATCAGAAAACCAACAAAGTAAACGAAGAGCCTTAAATCTTTCAATTAATGAAAAAAATGAGCTGCCATGGATGAATCTTCTTCATGAATAAGATGATGAAGGTCACCGTGAGAATAGAGTGCCACAGTCGCACTTGTATTCCCTAGTCCCGCACGTTTTGGAATGGGCTTTCCAGTCGGATTTAACGGCATATTTCTTGGAACACTTCTCGCACTTCCATTTCTTCTCGCCATGCTTCCTACTGAAATGTTTCTTGATCCCCGTAAGATCGCCGAGAGCTCTCGAGGGATCATGGTGCACGCAGGTCTTCTCAGGGCAGATGTATACCCGCTTCCTGACCTCCTTGCTCGACCGCTGGCGGAGCTTCCATGGGAGATTGTGGCCACGGCGATGCAGTTGCAGGTTTTGATCTCTTTGAAATCCCTTGTTGCAGATCTCGCACACGAACCTGTTAGTGGCCATGAGCGTCCGTGGGGATAGCGCTATCACTTCTGCATCCGGATCTGTATGAAGGCGATCGAGTTAAGCAATTTTACCTCCAACCATTCATCACTATCCTTCGCCTTTTCCATGAACCAGAGAGTGGGGAGACACAAATCTCAAGATCACAGAGCAAAGAGAAAAGAAGAAGAAATTAATGGTACCTGGAGTTCCAGGGAGGTTTCTTTTCTTCTTCTTAGCAGGAGGTTGATCTTCGGATTGCTTTAGATTTAAAGCAGGTTTTGGATCCGCCATAAAGCTTCTGGTAGATGGCAGTAGGTGAATCGCATCGGCGTCGGACATGTCTCGCCGATTGATCATGACTCTTCCAAAACTGGCGATGCTTCTTCGGCCGAATCTCAGATCAAAAGCTTTCTTGGGTTCTGTTAGCAAGAGAAGTGAAAGGAGAAGGAAAAGCTTTCAATAAAGTAAGAACCTCCTCTACACAGCAAGGAAAGATAAACACCTTGCTGCCAACATATATGCCCACTTCACCATGAAGCGAAGCAATCTCAGCAAACTCTTTTTCAGCACTAAACTGCCGGTGAATCTCTCGAATATGCGTGGGTAGAAGCAAAAACACAAAAGCAGACCGAAAGTTGAAGTATATCCTCTCTCTCTCTCTCTCTCTCTCTCCCTGAAAATTTAAACATCTGGTGGCGTTCATCAGAACCGAATTATTTTAAGGCAACATAATAGTCGAATGGTGTTTTTCTTTTGGAGTGGTTCAGCTTTTAGCTTTCAAGTATTAATTTAGTGGGTTTTAGTTGATTCCTTTCTAACTGTTAAAAAAGTAAAAGGTGGTGGTCTAGGTGAGGTGATTTCTACATGATAACACATATGATGAGGTGATGACACAAACGCTGAGGTGGTTCTTTACAAAAGATCGATGGATATCTGTGTAAAAAATATAAAGAGGAAAGAAAAAGGCAAAGAGAAAGTGAAAAAGAAGGCAGTCCTTTCACCCCTTTTGGTGAGAATGATTAAGTTATAATTGTGCCAGTTCCCCTCACCCCGTATCAGCTTCAATGTACAATTCTTCGCTTCGAATCAACTTCATTACCTTTCTACTTTACTGATTCAGCAACCTCCCTCTCTCTCTCTCTCTCTCTCTCTCTCTCTCTCTCTCTGCTTTTCCCTAGCAGCAACACAACAGATGGTGTCATTCGCTTCCCTTGAATCTCCTTTTGAACACTAATTTGCCTCTCTTTTCTGGCCAGTATGAATGGTAACTGGAAAAGTTATCCCAAAGAATCTCAAGGTACACGATCACTTCCATACTGTTTAGTTCTATTTGTGGCTTACTTACGATTAAAGGAAAAGAAGATTTAAAACATGAGAAAAACAAAGCACTACGTAGACTACTGACTGCTTGTCTTACGAACTGTGCCGTTGCGTTCTTGGCCAGCTCCAGCGATCAGCTAATTAAGGATTTCAGACAGTAAAGTTTCTCTGTAGGCCTACGACATATATTTTTGTATCTTTGCATAATTATTGACCATTGATCTCCAATAATGATTACTATATTTCGGGGTGAAGAGAGCACATTTTAGTTAGGCACTACTAATAAAATTTTTAAATTTTTAAAGAGCACCAACATGTAAATGAAGAAAACTTCCCTGAAATATATAGATATATGAATAAGAATTTATGTTGGGTTTGTGTGGGCAATTGCCTACATAGTGCATACACCTGCCTCCGCCCCTGCTATTCTTGCTGGACCAGAGCTGCAGAAACATTGGAAACGTTAATAATTCAAACAATAAGCATCTTAAAGAAAAAGAGTTCTTAGTGTTTCGTTTAATAAGCATAAACTAACAAAGCTGATATACTAATTCTTCTCCAACCCCATAAATTTATAAGGAAAAGGGAGAATTAGGTTACAGGGGTGGGCGGCTAAGAAAGCTGCGGCAAGTGTGTAAGAGTAGAGGCAATTCAAGTGACGAGAATAACAATATGATAAAGGATAAAAAATTTATAAAACGAGGAAAGGGGTAGCTATCGTATAGCTCATAGCTTTGCCAATGAACCGCTATAATCCAAAAGGCACCAAAAATATAAGTGCACAATCTAGATATTTGCAATAACCTGCCTAAACGTGATTTTTTTGTCATTATTTAAAATTCCAAAGCAGTTTTCCTACACAAGTACAAAACCCAACTTTGTTTCCTCTTGGAAAAAGCATTAAAAGGAATTTTTTGTGGCTTTGTTTTGTCAACAGCATAAACTTAGAAACATTCTGATCAGTCTGTGAGAGCAGCACTCTACTTCGATTAATGGTGCCCATTAGAAAACAGAGGAGGGGGCCAAGTCCTTGTGAAACCAACAAGGGCATCAAAACAAACAAAGGGCAGAGTTATCAAAAGAAGGGGAAAAGCCTTGTCGAAAAGCATTGAATTTTTCGTGTCATGTGCAAGCGTCTGCATGTGGGCTGACTTCGGCCTAAAGCAGTACGTGCCAAAGCCTGGTTATATCAGCTGACCGGGTATGATCCTATGTAATATGGATCCGATCATGGCCTCCTGCTTTGGTGGTGACAAATGAGTTAATGAGTTATCGTGGTCGGACTTAGAGAGTCTCGTTAAGCAAGTAGATCAATCGGGTGCAGTGGCGGAGCCACATGTGTTCACCACAAAGTGCCTTCATTTTTACACTGCTGCCTTCAAATATTTGATTATTTTTATATATATTGGTGCTCCTTTAACCATGAAGGTTTGGATTAATGCCCCTCCAGCTATAATTTATGGTTTTCTCAATGGGGTTTAATTAGAAAATTCTATGCCCGTCTCAAATGATTTAAAAAAGATCTGTATAGAGAAGCCAATATATCCATTTTAGATCAGATATCCAACTAAACCGTTCAGAAAAAAGTGAATATGGATAAAAAATTAATATTCAATAAAGAAATTGGATCAGATTCGGGATTAAGAAATGACATCGGATCCTATTCGAATACACATAAATATTTGATTGGATCAGATGTGGCTTAGATTTAGTTTTAATTAAATGTCTTATATCCAATGCTCTTACATATTAAAATCGGCCACATTTGGATTTGGATATGAATATCAAAATCAGATTCGAACGGTGAGATCAGATTTTAGATTTGAATATGATTTTTCCTTGTTTGTATTCAAATCTAAATTTGAATTTGATACAATCTGTGAATATCTGAAATATAATACGGTTAAGGGTATATCCCATTTGAGCCTGATCTATTGACATCAAAATCTGCATTATTCAATATCTGTGAATATCTGAAATATAATACGGTTAAGGGTATATCCCATTTGAGCCTGATCTATTGACATCAAAATCTGCATTATTCAATACAAACAAAGATCAGCAGGTTTATAATGCAAAATTTTCTAACTGGGGGAACCAAACGAATATTTTTCATGTCTAATACGATGAACCCAAGATTCAAATCGGATGTGATATATCGAGTGCCAATGCCTCGTTATCTCTGACTTCTAGCACGACCACTGCCGCACCATCTACTTGTAGCACCCGTCGGCAGCCCTTCCAAGAGAAGGGCTACCACTGGAGGGCATCGTCCTCTTCTCGCTGACTTGTTTATTCACCTGCTTTTGGCTCATCTGTTCGGATCTTCTTCCCACAAGAAGGATGCTCGCACAGATTTCCAACCCTATGAAGCCCTTTTTTTTAATTTCTCTCCTCTTCGTCGTTTTTCCTCCCGTCTTCCTTTTTTTAGGTGCCTTTTTTTATTCTTTAGCCTTCTCCTTTTTCAAGGGAGAACCCTCATTCCCAGGGAGTTCTTCCGACCAGATACGACAGCCACTATAGCGCCAACATCTCCACCGCATAGATTCCCTCCCCTACCACAAATAATGCAAACATAGACTATGCAACGCCTCTTATTTTCTTTGTTCTCTAATAGAAAAGCTTATTGAGAACAACGGTACGAGGTGCTGCGACCCCCGTGCAGATAATATTCCACACCACAGTTAATCCTATATATATATATATATATATATATATAGAGAGAGAGAGAGAGTAGGTGATAAATAACTAACTATTTGGATAAAGGATGCAACGATAGAAAGGATCGTCTCCTCCAAATCCCAACTCAACAATCTCTCAATCAAAAAACCAACAAGGTAATCAAAATAACAAAGTCTACAAACAAAGGAAATAATCCTAATGTAACTCACCTAGGTTTTTTCACTAACCAAAGAACTTAAAAAAAAAAAAAAAACTACTTCACACATGAGGTATTTATACCTAAATTTAACTAGGAAATAAGAAATGAATCCAAAATAAAATAACTGGTCTAAACACCTTGACTTGATCAAAAATGTCTAAACTACGACCAAGAAGGGCTGAACCTTTGTCGTCTTTGTCCCTTTGTCGAAAGCGTGGACCTCTTCACGTGTATTTCCCTTGATTGAGAGCTTTGACCCGCACATGGATTCCCATGAGCTCTCGACTGCCGTGCTCATCAGGGATAGACCCTTGGATGCATCAAGCAAGTTTAGATCTACCGAGTCCCATCTGGTTCTGTCCTGCGTCATTTTCTCCTGACTGAAAAAAATTCGGCTTCGACAAAATTGAAGGCCCATGATGTGCCAAAATTAAAAACATTAAAAATTGCCGACATGTTTCAATCACTCGACAAATCAATCAACCATGCATTGTCACCAAACTTTTGAAGGACTGTAAATGGACCATCCTTGCACAGACAACTTACTTATGATATGTTCCAATACAAAAATGTTCGGGGCGTAACTAGATCATGACTAAATCCTCAACCTCAAAAACTCAGAAGTTGATGTGACTGGTTGACTCGGGTCCTGTAAACATTGAAGTTTTCCTCTTATGTTTGTTTCACTTAGGCATGAATTTTTTGGGTATATTCAACAATAGAACTGACAAGCAGGTGGTGCCGCTAAGAGGGATGGAGGCAAGATCAACAACAAACACAGAAGACTACCATAGACAATCAGAAAAGGTGCCATACCAGTGGACTTATTAACAAAATTATTATAGGAAAACACAGTATGTGGAAATATAAGGTTCCAAGCCTTTTAGATAATCCCTGACAAAAGATTCTCTAGACTGCAATTATCTCAGTCTGCTCATCCGTCTAGAAATGGTGGGCGCTACTAAACTGTAACTTTGTTTTCAATGAAGCCCACAAAGAATGCCAAAAATGTCTTAAGAAGTAGACGTCTCTATGTAAAGTGATGGACCGGAGAATACCATGGAAACATGACACCTACAAAATAGTATGATGCAACAATGGAAGCATCAGTTGCATGCTTATAAGGGACGAAATGTTCCATTTGAGAAAAGGATCAATTACTGCAATGATAGAGTCAAACCTACTGAAGGTCTTGGGTAAACCTACCACAAAATCCATTGACACATGCTCTCATAGCGGATGGAGAATGGAAAGTGGAATGTACAATCCAACGTTCTGCTTTTGTCCCTTAAACATACAACAACTCTTGACAACATAAGATACATCATGATGCCTTTTTTGGCTAACATATCGTTCAGAAGCTAAAGGAAATGTTTTATCATGACCAAAATAATTGGATAAATCACTGGAATGTAACTCAGATATAAGAAAGAGTTGAAGTGATGGGTCAAGAATACCCAATATATTCTCATAAAAAAGATAGCCATCATGAATAGAAAATTGAAGGTCACTTCAAGATGGTTTAGAAAAACAAGATTCCCAAGCATTTTTGAAATCTAAGTCTATGGGACATGAATCTTTGCGAACTTAAATCCCATGGCACTAAAACCGTGAACCTTGCAATTAAGGGCATTAGCTACCTTATTCAAAGCTTTCGTCTGGTACTTAGTTGAAAAAGAGTATTTTTGCAAAAAGAAAATCCATTTAGCACAATGGATAGTAACCTTCTTCTGACTATTTAAAAATCGTAATGCTTCATGGTTAGTATAAAAAACAAACTCTTCATAAATCAAGTAGTGTTTCCAATACTGAAGAGCACAGACAACAGCATAAAACTCAAGATTATAATTAGAGTAATTGTGTTTACCGTTGAAAGCTTCTCACTAAAGAAAGCCATGGGCTGATGGTTTTGGCTCAAAACTTCTATGCCTACATTGCAGGCATCACATTCAACTTCAAAGACTTGAAAAAAATTAAAAAGTGTTAGAATTGGGGCTTGTGTCATTTTCTCATTGACTGTGTTAAAAACTCAACCTGCTTCAGAGGTCAAAAGAAACCTAGAACCTTTGAGACACTCTATAATGAGTGCTATAATAGTAATAAAATTTCAAATAAAGCAACGGTAGAAGGTAGCCAACTCATGAAAACTTTGGGTTTTCCCTACAATTTTTCTACAATTGTTTGGACCTTTGAAGGGTTTGCATTTACACTATCTATGGAAAGCACAAAAACTAGACTGGGGGACAAGAAAGCACACTTCTTACTATTCACAAAAAGCCTTTCTTTTCTAAGAACTATTAAAACCTATTTCAAATGTATCAAATGTGATGATTTTGTGGGACTGTAAACAAGAATGTCGTCAAAATATACAATCACAAATTTCTCAATAAATGGTTGCAAAACCTATGTCATGACATGCATGAATGTGCTTGGTGCATTAGATAACCTGAAAGGCATCACTAACCACTTGTAAAGTCCATATGTGGTTTTAAAGTGGTTTTTCATTCATCCCCTTCTCGAATAGCCACTCTTTAAGGTCAACCTTGGAAAAGACATAGGAACCGACTAACTGGTTTAACATATCATCTAGCCTAGGGATGGGAAAATGATACTTGATTGTGATTTTATTTATGAGTCCTTCTTAGGGGTAGGAATGGCAATTATTCTCTAGGGACTAACATTTTTCCCTAATGAACCATTTTTGCAATAACTCTCCTACTTGATGTTCTATCTCTGCATTATCTGTTGAGTTCAAACAATAAGTAGGCAAATTAGGGAGGCTAGACCCTGGAATAAAATCTATGGAATGCTACACATACCTCAAGGAAGAGGGGCAATCTAGAAGGTCATCAGTCCTGCTGTCATCAAACTCCTAAAACAAAGTTAAAACGCTTGCAGACACTTCATTAGGGAAAACTAAAGTATGTTTTGCTACAAGAGTTAGACAAAATCATCATTCCTAAGAACTCCTTTTGGGAAAGACAAATAAATCCTACTGCCTTCACCCGTTTTCCTACAGTGTGGTACCCTAAATCTTTAAGGAGAAGTATTTTAATGTTAGTTTCATGCATCTTAAATGCATACGTATTATTACGACCATCATGAATAGACTTTCCTATCATATTGTCAAGGACTCCCTAACAACACATGGCACATATCTATGGGAGCTACATCACACCACACATTATCCTTGTGATGTGGTGTTATTGAATACTTGACTAAACAACAATTCACAATAGGACATTTATTCTTCTTCTTGAACCACGACATTCTGTAAAGATGAGGGTATTTCTTTACCCTGAGGTTCAGAAGCTCAACTAGGGAGGCCGACACCAAATTCTCACATTGCCCACTATCAATCACCACAACACAAATGTGACCCTCACATTTACAATGTGTGTGAAATATGGCATTCCACAACCACTTGTTATTATCTAGGGCATGGACAGCTTGACAGAAACCAAATTGTTGACATCACTCCTATCAAACTCTATGAAGCTACCATCTCCCTCAAGACATTCACTGGCCGAAGACTAGGACTGCTCATCCATGTCATGATCATGATCATCCAATATCATAACTTTGTATCAGAACTTTGAAGCTATCATCTCCAGACCCATGACAACAGAAGAACTTTGTATCGGAACTCGAACTGCAAGCTTTGGACTTAGTGTTAAAGGCAATACCACTATCGTTTTTGTTTTGATTATTTAGTTCAGACTTTTCCCCGGTGTAATCACCCCAAATTTTTCTAAAGGACTATGATGTTTTATCCAAGTGCGAAATTCAAATTAAGGCACAAGATTTCCAAAATACAACTTTTAGATCCAAAACCCAAGTTTAGATCCAAATCAATCATTTAAGACTAATTTGCCCCTCCTTTTGACCAAAAAACCTCTTTTTAGAGGGTTATTTTAGTCTTTTCTAAACAAGACCGATTTGCCCCTCCTTTTGACCAAAAAACTTCCTTTTAGATGGTGATTTTAGTCTTTTTTTTTTAAACAAGACCAATTTGCCCCTCCTTTTGACCAAAAAACCTCCTTTTAGAGGGTGATTTTAGTCTTTTTTAAACAAGACCGATTTGCCTCTTCTTTTGACCAAAAAACCTCTTTTTAGATGATGATTTTAGTTTTTTTTAAACAAGACCGATTTGCCCTTTCTTTTGACCAAAAAACCTCTTTTTAGAGGGTGATTTTAGTTTTTTTGGTAAACATGACCAATTTGCCCCTTCTTTTGACAAAAAAACATCCTTTTAGAGGGTAATTTTAGTCTTTTTTGATGGACAAGACCCATTTGCCCTTCTTTTTTGCCAAAAAAATCTTCTTTTGGAGGGTGATTTTAGTTTTTTTAGGTCAAAAAATTCAAATTTTGGGTTTTGGCTCCAAAATCCTCTATAAATACCCCTCATATCCTCCCTCTTGGGCAAGATTGGTCCTTGGGAGAAACTCTAGTGTATTCTCACTTGAAGACTTAGAGTTTCTCTTGAGCTCTCTCTCTCTCCCTCTTTTTCTTTTCATTTCCTTCTCCAACTTAGAGCAAGCTACAACACTCTTGGAGCTTCATTCAAAAGGGGATCTTCAAGTGAATGTGTCATTTCCCATTAGAGGTATGTAATCTTCATCCCTCTCATTCCTCTCTTCTTTCTTTTCATTAATATTCTTATTATTATGCTATCTCTTTTTCTTAAACATAGTCTTGTTGTTGTTTTCATTTTCTCTTCTTACCTTCATCTCCCCATGGCCAAAGGAGATAGCATTCAACATTTTTTTAGAGACAAGAGGCTATGCTCAAGTGCACCGGGAGTATGAGAAGATGAGATGATATTTTATTTTATGATTAAATCATGCTCTTTCAAGTATTCTTGTTGTTCTTGTTCTTTCTCTTTATTAATATCTTCTTGCTCTTTCTTCTCTTCAATATATTCTTGTTGTTGTTGTTCTTTTCCTTAATGGATATATTTTTGTTGTTATTGTTATTTCATTTCTTCAATATAGTCTTGTTCTTGTTATTTTCTTTTTTTTCTCTTCCTCCTCTTTCCATGACCAAAGGAGATAGCTCTCAATCTCTTTTTAGAGACAAGAGGCTATGCTCAAATGCATTGGGAGCATGAAAAGATGAGAGGATCTTTCATTTCATGATTGAATCATGCTTTCTCTTTTATTAAATATAACATTGTTTCTTTTTCTACATTTTCTCCTCATCTTCATCTCCCCACAGCTAAAGAAGGTAGCTCTCAATCTCTTTTTAGAGACAAGATGCTATACTCAAAGTGCACCGGGAGCATGGAAAGATGAGATGATTTTTTATTTTAATCATGTTCTTTCTTTTCATGAATACATTCTTTTTGTTCTTTTGTTTCCTCTTATTTTCTTTTCTTCCTCATTTCTCCATGGCCAAAAGAGATAGCTCTCAATCTCTATTTTAGAGTCAAGAGGCTATACTCAAGTGCACCGGAAACATGAGAAGATGAGGTGGTATATCAATTCATAGTTACATCATATCTTCCCTCCTAATTGAACTTTGCTTTTTCCATCATCCTCTTTCTTTCTTTCCTTCCTTGAATGTTATCCATATATTATGCATGCATAGTTGTTTGGTTCTTTACTTACATGTGAATGCATGTCGGGAATGAGAGTGTAGTTTGGGGACTCTTTATTTTCATATTAATTTTTGAGGTTGGGACTTGTCCAACCCGGAATAAACACTCACGAAAATGTACATGTTAATATGCATTTCCATGTCATTTTGCACTAGTTTCTTTCTTAATCATCACATTAGGAACCCTAACGAGTGCCTCGTTATGTTGCTTGTTTTCTTCCATACCCAATGGTGGAAGAAATATATCCCTTACAACAAACTAAATAATAACATTCTATACTTATATAAATCATATTTTTCAAAACATTTCCAAAAAGAACCTTCTAACATGGCCTTAGGGACTTACCTTAAACTCTTGCATGAGTCCAAGCTTCCCTCCGGCCCACATCAAACTTGAAGTTGGTAATTTTAAGTTGTTCTTTGATTTTTCTAATCTTGTGAAGGTATGGATGTATACACATGTTATATACATTTATGCCAACATGATGACCCCCATCTTTCTCTTTCTATGCTTTCACTTTCTATTTTATAAATTTTCATATGTGCATGGATACGTATGTACATATGCTCCATCTCCTCTCTTTCAAGTATTTATTCCTCTTTTCAAGACAAATATCTTCTCTTATAACATTTTTCATACCCATATATGCGTATGATATTTTTCTTTTCATCTAAAAATCTCTCTTTCTCTTCGAATCAATATATCTTTTTCTCTTAAGCTTTCATATATGTGTATATGTGATGGTATGTACACATGTATGCATGTCGTTCTCTATATATCTCTCTTTTCTTTCATAAGAGTGTTTTATCTCTTGTATTCTTTTTAACATTCTCATCTCATGAACTTTCTATTTACCAACTTCAATAAGACCACAAACCAAGTAATGACCCAATATTGGAATCATGCTTGATGGTCTACAATCTCTATCCATTTTCAAAAATTTTTCCTTCTTATATACAATAATTATAACAATGAAATCTTAGATGTATGTTGTGGTAGGAATGACATTAGATGAATGTTGTGGTAGAAATGTTTTACATTTTTTCAATCATATAGGGTAAATGCATCCATGCATTTTCACCCACTTTATTTCACTTATGATCACAAGCACCTCTCCAAAAGAACTTAAGTAAGAAGGGATGGAGCTCTAGCTAGGTGGTAACCGAATTAGAGCAAAATCTCAAACCTACTTAAAGTCTTAAGAGAACACTAAAGTGATTTCAAAATGTTTTCACAAGTTTTTCAAATGATATTTACTAGTTTCACTTTTTCCTCAAAACATTTCACATTTTCAACAATCCTTCAAGAACCTTTTCAAAAGTTTGAAACTCCAAACTTTCAATATTTACACCGCATATAGAATCAAAAAGATGTTTAAGTTAAAATGAAATGCATCAATGATAAACATAGTCCTTGGGTTGATTACCCTCGGTAAATACGCCGGGAACGGTCGATCCTCGTACCGACGGGCGAGTCCCTTTCTTTCCTCTTTCAAAATAAAAACCTTATTTTTCTGGAGCACTCCAAAACCAATGAAAATTTTGGGATGCAAACACCCAGGCTTTAGGGAGCTTGTTCTCTTGGCTAGAGAACCCTGCTTAGACTTGTTTGACTCATTAAGTTTGGTGAGGTGCCATTACGATCCTTCAACTTGTCATCCATACTCAATGCATATGAGATAGCCTAATCTAGAGATGTAACATGCGCACAAGAAAATTCATCAAAAATAACAAGGCGAAGTATACCTGGCAATATGTTGCTTTGGTGTCTCATGGACATGAACCTAAAAGGTGAGGTAGTGGAATTACATGGTTATTCCTATATGGTGCTAGTGCTATGAAATAAATTGATGTACTAGCAATGTTCCTTGTTGCATATGATAAAAAAGAACAAACTTGGCACTCATCAACCACTCCATCTCTTCCTAAAGATGGATCTTCTGTTATCCCTGCTGCTCTCATGCCTTTTGTAGCCCTATCTATCATATATGTGCTAGGTCTCGTAGACATGTAGCCGCAATTACCACTTTCTTCCTCTTTGTAACCTAGTGCAGCTCAAAGTAGCTCTTTATGAATTGCACCCAATTGTAGTAGAGCTCTACATCCAGTCTACCTGTAAACTTAGAAAGATCAATCTTGAAACCATAGGTGTTGGCTCGGTCTAATGCCCTATTATGCCTACGTGATACTCTACTTGGTAGGTGTGTGTGCCAAAAATCACCATCTAACTCTGACAAGGGAGCCTCCTACTCATCTCATAATGTGTGTCATTGTGGTGCCTATAGTCATACAACTGATTGACGATCTTAGTATATGATAGTCCAAACCAAGTAGAAAAGGTGCTCTGGCATTTGGATCACATGGCAGTGCTGGGTATTGAGGGGCACTGCTTGGAGGTCGTAGGTGAATATAGATAGGCCTAGGATGAGACATGTGAGGAGTATATAGCCAAGGCTGATTCACATATGCTTCGGACTAGGGGTGGTCCTTAATGCCTGGTTGGACTGGGATCCAATTAGAAATCGACCAGATCAGGCTCATCATAAGTCATCAAACTTGAATTGGAATATGATGAATCCATGAGCGGGGGTCGTGTAGGATGTAGGCCTGGTCCAGGCCCTCCCAGGATCCAAAATGTATGGCCTGGTCTTGGCCGAGCTCAAAATAAAATTGGGACTCACATAAGGTAAGATTTGATATGGTATAGGTATTTGGATCTACATTTGAAGTGAGTGAATAGGTTTCAACCAGCCTTAACACTAAACCTACACTTGATTCGGCCTTGAGGGAAGGGGACAAACCAGCCCTGGTCCCTAGTTCACACCCAAGGTGGTTTGGGTCCAAATTCGATGGCAGGATCAAGCCCTAGCCTAACTATTCGGGCATAGGCTCGACCTTGCCCCTCTCTCCAAAGCCTAGCAGCACATGGGCAGGTAGGCGACTGGTTCAATTGGTGACGCCCATGGCATCTCTTGGCCCATCTTCCTCTTCCTACTATGTTTCTAATTTTGGCTCTAATCTTCTTTCAAATGGACAAACATCTCAGTAGCCTCAACTTCTACGTCATGTTGCCCACAATGCTGCTAAGTAGTCCATCGCAAAACCCTCTATAGAGCAAGGCTTGCACTGACCCCTATTGTCACACCCCAACCTTTTGACCCTCAAACAAGTTTTTTTTTTCTAACATAAAGCGTAGAAGTGTGACGACACAACAATTCAAAAGAGACAAAGCTATGTCATTCGAAACAATGGGACAAACTCTCATTTATATAACAATTTCAATTTATACAAAGTCACATCTATGTGTATGACAAAAATGCCACAAACCAAAACTTTGATGTCTAACAAAAATAAGACATCAAAGAGACCAAACCATGATGTGCCGGCACTACCAAAGACCCAAAACCTCCCCAGTAGAATTTGAGTGAAGTCATCTGATCAACGTACTGCCTCGGGTACGCCAAAACCTAAAAAAAGAAACAACTGAAGGCTTAGCCTTCGCAGTATGGCAACAAGCTAAGAAAATCCCAAACCCTCTTAGGTAGGGCTCAAATATGAGAATATACAATCATAAAACAAATTATCATCATGTCATGTCAGGGCATAGTCACATTATTTGCCAAGAAAGCCCCTCACATAGACTACGACATGTAAAGGCCGCTCGATGACCAAGATAACACCATTTCGATTCACACACACATCAATCACATACACTTCAATCATATACTTTCATTTCATTAGCTTTAGTGAATTGACAGTTCTTGTGGGTGTAAACACATGCACGTGCATACCAAGGGCGGCCCATAGCCTAGAGACAACCCTCATGGTGGCCCATAACAGTATAGATTCATTCATCCGCTGCAGCGATAGAGCACTCATCCATGGATGTGTGAATTCCAATAAGAGATACTCAACCTTTCCTAGAACACCCAAGTTGGGAAGGCGGAAGCCCAATGCTCCAAGCACATCACACAACAGTACCCTGGGGTCTTGCACTGCCTGCGCTCCGAACAAGCAAGACCAGTGGCAAAAACAGGACGTCTCCCAAACACATAGTCACATCCCATTGGCCTCTCATCTCTTATTCTTTCATTATTATCATTATAATAGCACATTCACATAATGACTGGCTAGCTCATGAGGTTGGTTCACTTCACGAGTGCACCCACACATCCAATTGCCTCCACACGAGGTCTACACATAACATTAACAGTCATAGCTAGCCGTCATACAATATAGGTACAACTACCCTCCAATTTCAATCAATTGCATTATTGCCCACGGCAATACCTATGCAACAAATCATAACATTCACATCTTATCAAACACATCGATCAAATCTTTCAAAACTTAGCCAAATCCTGGAGTAGTCTCGATCTGTGATGACTCGTAACTGTCATATGTAATTATCATTCTATGATGCCCTTTAATGCACAATCAGGTTCGAGGAGACACTCGACTCGATACCTCACCTCATCTGTCCTAAGCAGTTATCAATTATAGCATGCACATACAAATGCATAACAGTTTTCAAAACAAGTTTCTAATAGCTTTTCAAAACAAAACTTGTCACATGACAAATCATTCACAATCACACACATTAGTTACACCTTTCAAAACTTAGCCAAACCACGGAGAGTAGTCTCGATCCGTGATTGGCTCGTATCTGTCCTAGGCAATTATCATTCTAAGATGCTTGCTAATGCATAATTGGGGTCGAGGGGATACTCGACTCGATACCCCACCTCATCTGTCCTAAACAGTTATCAATTCTAGCATGCACATGCACCTGCATAGTCATTTAACAAAAACAAAACTAATCACATACATTCAATCTTATGCATACACTCATTCAATCACATTACAATCATTTAATCACATCACAATCTGAGGATCCAACGATCCTGGAACACACATTCACAAATTTGGCCCCAAGCAAGGATTTGCCTGGAATACCGCCATACCTGTCACGTATCCACAAAACTCAAAACTCTTCAAAATGCCTCAAGCTTCGAATCTGATCGCTCAAGATCTACGGGACGTGCCCGGTGTACCTGCAATCATACACAAATGGTAAATGACTAAATTCTCTATAGGTTTAGCTCCACAGTCAAAACAAATAAAAACAAAATCAGTGAGGCATGCCATTGCCTCAAAATGGTGTCGACGGGTAGTGTCGACCTACAAAGCCCTCAAAAAGATCTCTTCCCAACTCTTTGAGGTTGTGACCAAACATCTAAACTCAAAGCTTCGATCAAACTACCACTAACACATTCTCAATTGCTTTCTTTAGTTGAGGCGTCTTCCTCGCAATTAAGATTCTCAACATACAACGCATATGTACAACAATAGAAGCATATTTCTCAAGCTTGCTAAAACAGTTCTATACCTTCACCACAACATCGCAATTTCTACCATGCTTCTCTATTGCTTCGAAAATCAACACATCATGCTAGAAAAACACTTATACACATAGCTCCTCGTCCATCTCAAAATGGGCATAAACTTCTCTAAAATAGCGACATCTCTAGCATGCTTTCTAAATCATCAATGTTTAATTCTAGCATGCTCAAACAATAATTGTATATACTTCAACAGAAAATTTACAACAATCTAAGCTCGATTAGGCCTTTCTCACCCCAATCTTAGAATTCAAACTGTCGTAGTGCTCTCGGCAGCCACTTCAAGAGTTCAATTGAGCTCCAACGTCAACGATTGATCGCTGCCTCGACCACCAATGCTTTCACTTCACTGGTATGAGGGGGAAATGATGTGTTTCCCACTGAAATCCAAACCAACAGCCCCAAAACAATCAAAAACAGCAAGAAAATGGGCGGGGAAAAAGGGAGAGGGTGCAGCAGAGTGGACGAGAGAGTGTGGGAGTGAGAGCTCGAGCAGAGGAGGAGAGGGAGGAGAAACAACAGAAAAAAAACAGAAGGGAAGAGGCTGCACCAGAGGAGGCCGTGCGGCAGGGAGGGGAAATGGCAGAACAATGGGAGAGGGAGGAGAAGAAGAAGGAAGAGTTAGGGCGAGGTTGAGGGCTTACCCGTTCCACTGCTGTTGTCCTCGTCGCCGCCCTGTAACACCTCTGTCTTCTTCTTCTTCTCTGCACTGGCACGAGAGGCAACCAGGAGAAAGATGAGGGAGAAGAGGGAAAGGCGAGGGAGAAGAGCCCTCGCATCGGGCTCCTTCACGCCAAGGATTTCGGTTCGGGTCTGGGTCCCGATCCAACCCGACCTGCCCAAAAACAAAATAACGTTACACCTATAAAGGCCCAAAGCACTTCAAGAATGATTATTCTCTCATTGGGTTGGCTTTTCCTTTCAGCCTCTTCATGGGCGACACTACTCATACAGTCTCTTGATGAGTGCATAAGACATCTTTACAACAATCTATAGTCTTTTATTCTACAAATAATCACATCTTACATCAGACTCTTATGTCTCTAATTCCTTATGTCTCTAATTCATATATTCATGCTAACGTTTCACTGAATCAATCCATAAAATCAACTATTGTAATAAAGAAGAATTTACCTATACTCACCTAGAAATAATGTGCCATTATCAGGAGCTGTCCATAACAACATGGGGTATATTTGGCACATGGCATAATCTAATAGGCATGTTTAGCGAAATGTAAATGGGTGCCTCTATAATTGGCTTATCTCACTACTGTTCTAAACCAATATTCTAGTCTATTGAACAAAGAAGACATGGATATACATTCCATCATGAGATGATCACATTTACATCATAGAGTTCCAACACATTTACAATCATTCAATGTAAATGCAACAAACATAGCCAACCCAAAAACATGAGGGCCTAAAAAAATTGTTGTAATTCCAAGAATCAGCCCCTCACTCATGAGTTGGCCCTTTAATGATCAATGTGTGCCATTATCTGACTAGTGAGAACCAAAAAACAATTAAAATCTTTTTTGACATCATTGTACACTAAGTTTGACCACATCCTTAATTCAATAAGAGCATAAAATCTTTGTTATCCAAAAATGAAGGGATCAAACTTCTTTTTCACATTAGTTATAGGACATACAAGATATTGATATAATAAGGAGTTATGTTATGCCACTATCAAGCAATATCATACAAACAATCATATGACATTGGATATACTCACAATATTTGTTCAGAATAAGGATAAGAATAAGAATAAGCAAACATTAATTCAACTCTCAAAGTAATGAGGATTAGTGCAAGGTTGGGAAGAAATATGTTCAACAACAATTGTACAACTTTAGGTGAGTCACTAGGAGCATCATGACTTGAGTGTCATGTAGAAAAATGACCAATTTCAAAGCTCAAAACTTTTAAAGTCATATTTGTTCCAACCAAGCCTTAAAGATTTTGATATGAAAAGGAGCATGTTCTACGTTTCTTGATCTCACAGTCGATAAAACCCCACTACCGATTCCTTTAAAAGTGCAAAAGACTTTAGATGGATTTTATCAAGTTATTGAAGAATCTAAAGGACTACTCCTTCCTCACTCCTAAGTTTGGCATATCATTCTCAAGAGTGTGGTAAAACCAATCAACATCATGAACTATAGATACACCACATCCAAAACAATAAAATTGAAAGAATGTTGATGGATATGATAGAGAGTAAGATAATCTATCCAAATTCCAATTTATTATTATCTATCATTTTATTGGTGAAAATAAAAATAATATTTGAAAATTTTGTGTATATTATCAAGCCTTGTTAAAGTGACTATCAATGATAAGCATCCTATCTACATGATAGACGAATCGCTAGATAAATTAAATGGTGTAGGTTCTTTGTTAAATTGGAAAATCGGCCTTGGGTACTACTAAATCTGAATGGCTATGCAATATATTTAGGAAGCCATGTTTAAAGGTCATGATGACCACTATGAATTCTTAATCATATCCTTTGGGTTAACTAATATTCCTACCATATTTTAGAGGGTCATAAATGATATCTTTCTTTCATACATTTGTTGCTATGTTTAAGTATTCTTTAATTATAGTTTGATATATTCAAAATTTTGGTATGATCATTTTTACCTTGTCAATACTGGTTTACAAATGCTTCAAAACCATTAAATGTTTGTAAAGAAATCCAAGCGTGTATTTAGCTAAAAGGAAGACGGTACTCGGCCACATTGCTAGCATTAAAAAGGTGAAAGCCAACTCTGAAAAACTCCAAGCCATACAACAATAGCCAACTCACAAAGACTTCAAACCTTTATGAGGATTTTCAAGCCTCACGCAATATCACCATAGATTGATTCGACCTTGTGACCCTATGGTCACAAAGCCTTACACCCTCAACCAATTCTTAAAGAAGAACTCTTTCATATAGACTGAGAATGCCAATGAGGCTTTTAACTTATTAAAGCAATCATTACGAAAGCACAAACCTACCTCTACCAGACTTTACTAAGGAGTTCATGAGTCAAATCGATGTGAGTGATATAAGAACTACGGCAATTGTGGGTTATGAAAGCCAACCCATAGCATTTATTACTAGGGCCCTAACATCTAATGTCAAACCATTATTTACATATAATAGAGATATTAGCCATTGTCACAACACTAAAGAAATAAAGGTCCTACATTTTAGTAGGACATCTTGTGTTGGTACTTATCATCACAACCTAAAGTACTTCAACGGGACAACGGATCATCACTTCCAAGCAGCAGAAATGGTTAGTCAACATGACTTCTTCGGAAAACATGGTGACCAAAAGAAAAGAACCACTTTATACATTGATATAATTTTTTGTTCAAATTATTTTTGAATAGATTTATTACTAATAAAATAAAGTTTTGTACTAATAAATTTATTTTCTTAGTTCCCAATAAGTGGTGAATAAAGGTCAAATCCATAACAACTTAGTACAAAGATTACTTTAGATCCACCGATGCTAACTAAGATGTTCTTAACCAAGCGAAATGAATGCACACAAGACAATAATTCAGTTTAGCACATTAACGTTCTATTAATTAGTCAGTCATAAAAAAACACTATAATATAGTCTTAACTAAACTAGTTTTCAAGCTTGAGTTGCTTCAGCTCTCCAACTTGCAAGATCAGGGCACTAAACCACATCACAACCTAAAGGAAAATTGAACTATACATTAGTATTGCAACTAAACAAAGAAATAACAATCTAAATTAAAGATATGCATCACTCCTCCCTATCCTAATTAAAAGTGTAAACACAACAAGCTAACTCTACTAGACTTGTTAATAAACTTAATCAGTGAAGAGAGACAAAAAAAAAATTAATGTACTTAATCTAAAACAAATACCAATAGGTTAAAGGAAAAACTAACTAACCTATATGTTGAATACGTAAAGTAAATAAGTAAAAATGACAAAAATGTCCTCCTAGAGTCCCTACAGTTATAGCAAAAGTAGTTCATATGCTAGGAATACTGAAAAGCCCAGTTCATCTTATTTTTTAATGTTTTGAGACAAACAATTCTTCGGAACACCCCCATTAGAAGAAGGGACTCCTTGTGATGAACTATCTCCCTTACCAACTCAAATCATAAAGATGATGAAGGTCCAAAGAGAGGTCATCTAATGTATCAACTCTCGATCCAATGAGATAATAAGGTAATGGGCATTTGACTTGGGAGGACAAAAATGGTTTTCATGATAGATTTCTAACAATTAGGACTTAGTGACAAGACCGATCCAAGGGGAGAGAGGTTGATGTGGTGTCACTACGACAAAGAGTTGTTTTAGGAATGAGTCCATAGAAGTACTTGTTCTGGAACTAATCCTAATTGCACTGTTTTTCTATATAAAAATATCCATTGAGTCATGATGATGCCTCGATCATAAAAGTGAGAACACCCCTAGGTTGTAACTGACGCAGAACTTTGACCTTTTTGCAATTCTGAAATCCCTTTTCTACTTTGCTTCTCTTTCTATCACCCATCTTTGCACCCTAAACTCACCCTTAGTATTTGCATTTGTCCATTTTTTTTTCTCTCTCTATCTCTATCTCTCTCTCCCTCTCCGTCTCTCTCCCGTTCTCTTTCTATCTCGATTTTGATCAATTGGTTTGATATTGCTCTTCACAACATAAATGTTTGTCTCTTTTGATTAATTATGCTTGCTCCCTTGCTTCTGGAGTTTAGATTGATTGCCCTATACTTCTTATTTCTTTCCAGTTTATGATGGCTAATGGTGCTCTGATCTCTACACAAGATCGGCAGCTCGTTCACCTACATCAATGTCAAGTAGAGATTGTTTGTGCACTTAAGTTTAAGCGAGATTAAATGACCTGGGGTCCTCCAACATTGGATGAGGCCACCCTATTAGAGATAAAAATAAATCATTTGCATGATCGGTAAGAGTTCCAGCAATTGCCGATGTGGATTCTCAAGCTAGGGCAAGGGCTTATAGGGCAGAGATGCACCATTTTTCTCTCGCCAACGATTTCTCTGGTAGTCTTCTTTTTTTTTTCTTGTCCTCCACGCAACTTTTCTAACGATCAACCTGTGGGCTCCTGATACAACAGAAAAAGGTGAAAAAAAACCTTTCTCTGCATCAGCCCTTTTTTTCTTTTTGTTCACTCAGATTGGCATCTGAAATAAAATCTATCCCAAATGTGCTTGCCTTTAGCCCATTGTTCCCACCTGATGCAACCACCACAATGCCCTTGCTAATGACATGAAATGCACCCATAGCAATTGTATCTTCAAAGAAACCAGCAGGACACCTCCCAATGATACAGAAAACACATCGACACTGCCACTTATTGCTGCATCAATTGCAGCCAGTACCTCTACTGCAAAAACATTCATCACTTTTGCCATGTATTGGTCTCCAGCAGACTTGTAGATTGCAACACAAGCTCTTGGTGGTCTGCCCTTGGCAATGCCATGAGACCATAACCAAACACACTAACGTTGTGTGCAAAATTGTCGCTTGCTGCTGATAGCATGTGGGAACCATGGCCATTGTGGTCACAAGGAGAAATGAAGCCATGTGAGTCAGCATGATGAGCTGCATCGATGTAACCTTTATCATAGTAGTGTGCACCAATTAACTTCCTGCAAGCCATCCAAATTCAATAAGAAAATTAATTAACTATAGACTTTCTTTTTTCTTCCTTTAGGCAACGTTCAATTAGATAGAACTCGCTTTTCAACCCTTTACTTTATCCCCTTCACATGTTACCCCTCACAAAATGCATGTGCTTGTAACATTTTTTTCTTCTTTTCTTATGTGGTAGCATGTTTTCTCCTAACTTTTTGTTAGTACACGGTGTTTGATATGGAGCGCTGGTTTTTTTCATTTTGGAATGTTGATCTAATGTGGAGCTTATTTCTTGTGTGTCATGTTCGTCTACAAGTAATTGAGGAAGCCAACTAGTTCATTCTACCTCATATACTAAAGTTGTTAATAAATCCGTACGTCTGCTCTTGCATGAAATTGTCTTATTTCTAATGTTTTTCTTCCATGTAGGTCTAGTCAAGGTTCACATTTGACATGTCCTTCAGAAATTCATGGTACAGTGCAAGCAAGCCATAGGGCAACAACAGTAAGTTTTCACTTTTTAGTTCCAAAAGTCTTTTTTATGATTAGTTACATGCATAAAGGGTCCACATGCTTCCATAAGCTTGTCATTGATCTGTCATTCTTGAAATGCTTATTATCACAACTACTAGGCTTTGTAGACTAGTGGACGATGGTTTAAAAGTCAATTTTATAATTTTATTTGGATATATACAGGCTTATAAAGGTAATAAGATGGTGCCTATAGAGGTCATATTCTAATCATTTCTTCGCAAAAAATGAGTATAGATATTTCATTTTTCTCATCTATCCAACTATGATTGATGGTAGTACTTGTTTGCTAATTCAGTCATCCACTGATCCTTGGTTGCATGACTCTCATTTGTCAAGGTGGATCCCAAATTTCTTCACATGTTTCATGAGGCAAAGCCTTGTATAACTAAATAGTATTAGGAATGGCTGAGGTTAGCATTCCTAAAAGTGACAGTATATAAGCTATTAAGAATGGTCGGGATGACCATCCATATATGTATATATATATGTTTAAATGCAATTAAAATTTGAACCTTTAGAAACACTTTTGAAGGTTGTTCATAATGGTTCTTCATTAGGTACGGTCGTGACCGTTCCTACTTAGGAATGCCATTTTTAGGAACATTTTAAAAAGGGTCACTCGATGGTTTCTAATTAGTTTTAGAAATGGTTGCATATACATTTAGAAACAATTTTCAGCCGTTCCTAAAAATATATTTGTTTGTGATCCCCAATAAGAGATACAACATTGCTGAAATCATCAGTAACACACGAGAGAAAGACAACATAGGTTTGGATCCATGTTTGTACTATTATGGAAAAAGCTAGACCATATTAGGACCCTCAATAGGAACTGGATCCTAGTTCACCCAACCTTGTGGAACTGGACCCTAGATCTCAAGTAGAGTGAGTAGAAGAACCCAAACCCACTGGACAACTTGGCCATAGAGGTGGGCATCGGCTTGGTACCCGGCCCGAAATAATGGCCCCCGGTCAGCCCCACGGGTACCCGGTTCGGCCCGATAAATTTTAAATATTATTTTTTTATTAAAAATGTATTTTATATTAAAAAATATTTTTTTATTGTAACCGGGCTGGGCCTAGGCTCGGGTTTGGGGCATTGGGCCCAGTTCCAGGCTTAGGTTTTGGACATCAAGCTGACTTAAACCCGGCTTTTATCGATTCGGGTCGGGCCGATGCCCAAGCCTACTTGGCCCAACTCAGCTTGCTAGGCCCCCACAACTACCTGCATAGTGTAGTCACACTAGGCCATAGTTGGGGTCCAAAGTGATCTAAACAATGTGCTGGCCAGCCTGGCACTCACTCCACTCGCGGCCAATGAGAGGGCACCATCTATGTGCCACTTCAATAGGAAAATGGCATGTGCCCTAGCTCGACCACATTAGTGCATCAATGAAGGAGAAAGCTACTCCATCCCATATGAAAGACAAATAGTGGATGGTCTTGGACGAGGTGGATGACCTAGGTGGTGCCAGCTAGGCCATCCATTAGCCTAAGCCCACCAATAGGCGGCATCCTATGGAGAGCAACATGGACCACCATAGGACACATGCACCATGCCGACTGGCAGAACCTACAATGTACCAGCTTGGCCAGCTCAAACTCTTTTTAGAGGATCTAATCGCAACTTGAGAGGCCCAGATTGGCAAGCTCAATTGCTTATTTGATAAGGCCAATCCTATGCCTTAAGCCTGATTATTGTCAAATCATTTCTGCTCTAAGTTAGTTATATTCAAACTTTAAGTCTCAAACTATCTAGAAGGATCAGACTTTTGAATTTCTCCTCATGTTCTTATTTCACTGAAACACCACACATCCCATCGACAAATTGGCTTCTGGCCATTTTCCCATGGACTTCACCTAGCACCATGGCCACTGCCACGCTATCCTAGTATGGAAGGAGCTGACCCATGGTCCACTTCACCTTGCTCAAGCTCTCCAATGCAACCATAGGGAGGCTACGCTACTCTTCATTGGCAAAACACCCAGCAACCACCCTGATTGGCCAAGCCAGCCACCCTCATTGCGCCAGCCTATGGGCTGAACCTAGCCTGTCCTGCCCAAGGCTGGAACCCCCACACCTAAAGGGACCCGTTATACAGTTCTAGACTTGTCCCTGAGGAGAGTCTAATGAAGAGGAAGAGGAATAGGACTTGCAGAACAAAATAACTTGCGCCAAAGAACAAGAAAAACACACTCCATTCATTTTCCACGTTAGTTCACAAAGCTGGCACCACAAGCTAGGGAGATGAATAGTAGTCTCTTTGCCAACCTTAGCAGCTTTCGCCCCGATTGTGCTGGACCCGGTGTTTCACAATATCTGGAATTGCAATGCATCAGATATTTGGCAGAAAATAATATAGTAGAAAGGACCTGGGGCTGAGCTTCCTTAAATTTGCAGATAGACATTGGGCCACGACCCCTGGTCACTACTTTGGTGATGATATTATGAGATCAGACACATCTCCCAATTGACCGAGACTAACTTGCAAATTGCATCTGTCCAGAACAATATGGCATTATTGGTGGCACGAGGAATTGACAATAAATCCTTGTTGAATATGAGGGCTCTGCCTCGAAACTGTAACTCAGATTAAACGTGGTTGCCTGCAACGTCACTTCTTCGGCTACTTCCGTTTCACGACATTTAATAACAATAGTAGGTAGGCATTGTAATCTAGGTGATGAGTTCCTCTGGACACAGAACAATCAAGAGGCCTCTTCTTCATGCATTGCATACGGGAGCTCAAAATCTTTGTCTATCATGCCCACCAAACTACACTTACCAACCCACTCACTGAGATACTTTTTCTGCAACACAGCTGTTTAAATAAGATTTTATCTTTTTAAGGCTACATGATGTGATTTATCTTTGTTATGCAATGCGATGGAGATTTAATTCACCAGCAACCTTTCTTCAACAGATGAAAATAAGACTAGAATGAAATTCTAATAATGGTGTTCATGTCTATACAAGTTAAGTAGAATGGTTCTCTCACATGTTACAAAAAACACGAGATCAACCTTTCTTCAACAGTAAATCGCATCTAAGAGCTTGAACTCATACCTGCAACAAGAAAAAGACACAAAAAGAACTTCTGCTTTATTTGACCATTCCTACTTGGATCGTTCACAAGATAAGCCCATTCACTTCAAAGATTCACTGTTGCAGGCTTGTAATCAACGACAACAAATTTCTCCAGAGTTGGCAGGAACTCATTTGCAAATTCAACATGAGCTGGGTGAGAAACATACTCTGCAATGCCCTCTGTGCTCTCAAAGGTTGACTCAAATACATGGGTGAAACCCCGGTGTAGGTTTTCTATGCTTACATCCCTTCCCCTGACAGGTGATAAGCGTCAGAATAACTGAACAGGAGTTTCCACTTACGAAAACATCATTAAATGCATAAGACCACCGTCTTTTGGTGGAGCGTTAAAAATCATATCATTATGAAATATCGATTAGCATGTCATAAAAGAACCAATGAGTAATCAATGCATGTACAGAGAACACACAGATTAAGTGAAGACTTAAGCTCATAAGCCAAAGCAGGCTAGCACACAATTCATTTTGGAGCTTCCATCCAACATATCTTTTTCTTTTTTGGGGGTGGGAGGAGTAACACAATATACATGGTTGACTGTAACCACAACTTAAAAATAATGTGCAAATTCTTTTCGTTTGGAATATTCCCCTCTAAAGCAGCAGCCATGTAACAGAAGCACAGGAATTGTGCTCAAAAGTTGAAAGTAAAGCCACGCCATGCAAGAAAGAGAGAGTTTTGACAGAGAATAAAATGAGATGACAAGACATTCTTTGGTTTTAGTTCCCACCTTGTCTACTGGAACTTATCCATGCAAAATACCATGACACTAGGAAAGGATCCTTGGACTCGATACATTATGTAGAGACATCCCATGGCTGGAGCTATGAAAGACCGACTGGCAGGAGGAGAAAAGCACATTAGAAGAAAAATCCCCAAACAATCTTATCTTTCCTTTCGTTGATTGTCACATCTCAAGCTGACTAAACAGGTCTACAGAACCTTGGAACTCACCATCCTTTAACCTTCTTTTGGAATTAAATACTGTCCAGCATTAGACTGAAACCATTCTCTTATGAAAAAAACATCTTCTTAGAGATGTCCAAGAGTAGCTTACTCTCGAAAGACCATAAATTAGACTGAAATACGTGCAGTTTTAAGGGATTAAAATAATGAAGCACTAGTGACTAGCCTTCTTGGATGCGAGACCCTCTCTCCTGTTTGCTGCTACCTGCCCTTAACTACAATCTTTGTAGTCAACTCCCAACTAGTAAGACTAGTCTCTCTAGTTAAGTCAGTTGTCAGATGATTGGTCTTTAGGCCACAAGCAGTTCGGCCCTAAAGCCAGTGAGTAGTCGCTGAGCAATCCTTTGACTGACTAGCCAGCATTACAAAGGAAATAGCTGCTGTTGGCATTCTTATTGTTCTTATTGTTGTTGTAGTGGTTGTTGTTGTTATTATTATTATTATTGCTACTTATGTTTTCTTCCTTTCTACAAAATATCTTCATGTTAACTACCTCCTTTCATATCTTTGGTGCTTCTTCTTCTTGCCTTGAAGTAAATTTTTAACATTCTTCTTCCCTCTATTTTGTTAAATTAATGATTATATAAACTCTTAAGTTTCATGGATACCCTACAGTTTAATTTATCCTTGTGTCATATAATATATGTGATGGGTGAACTATATGTTTTACTTTATCGCATAGTGATATCATATATCTTTTCTCAAAATTTAATTGATGTGCAATAAATTATTTTGTTAATTATCTTTTTGAGATTGCTGGACTGATCCAAACTAACTAGTCCCAATTAATCCCCACTAATCCTCTTAGAGGCTTTAGCATTTTCGGGCACATAGGCCACAGCCAGCCAAACAAAGAACATTTTGGCTTTGTTTAGTCAAAGCAAGTTCTTTATTTTGCAGGCTGACATTTCACCTTAACAAGACTCAACCCAAGTCGCTGAATTAACCTACTAGGTTACGAGTTGAACAAGAACAAATTGAGCCCCAAGTCACCGAGTTTTAAAAATTGAATCTCATCTCTATAATGGAGAGCTGATTCTCGTATCAGAGTATCATTAAGAATGAGTTCTTCCATCGCTATCTAAACTAGTGTCCTTTTGAAAACACAAACAACTGCTGATTATGTATGACTTACAAGTCCATACTTTTGAGATTAATAGGTAGGATGAACACAATAAAGTTGGAATATAAATAAGGATTCAGGAAAGGCAGGGGTACAAAGTGTACAAAGACAACAAAGCAAATGTACAAAAGATGGGTGTAGGCCTGTAGGGTATGGGTTTTTGTATATATAGTGATATATCCCAGAGATATACAACTAACAGATAAAAATATAGGGTACATGTGTGTGTGTGTGTGTGTGTGTGTATACATATATCATGATATACGCCAAAGATATACAACTAACAGATAAAAATAGAGAAATATGTAATAAATGACAGATACTTCTCATCCTAAGTTTGATGCCAAAAAAACATAAAATAAAGTATCTAAATAAAAATATCAGAAGCAACATGGGCAGAGTCAGCTGATAGAAGTTCCCATTTTACACAAATCTTCACCTTTCAGCTGAAACATATGAATATTTATATTTCTTATAAAATTCAAGAAAAATGTTCAGGATGATACCATAGCAAGACTTGTAACAGCATGTCAGTTTTTTTGGGTGCATGGGTCTAAGCACACCCCAACTGGCATCGTTGAAGACACTTGACAAGATACTACCCACTTTTTAGAGCTGTCTGGGCATTCCCAAATAATCATGGAGGAACGTAACCACAAGATTTAGAATGGGGTTACCCCATTTTTCATCACAAGGAAAAAATGAACTACTGCGTTTCAGTTGTCCATCCAGGTGCATCTCAATATTCACCACCCTTTCTCTTAGGTTAGACTAGGTGAGTGAACTTGGTCGACCTGAATACTTTAGTCTGAACTTGAATCTGCTGAACCAGAGATGTTGGTTATCTAGCTAAAAGAGATTCAGATCTGAAACTCAATTAGGTTAATCAGCTAGGAAAAGGCAGTAGTAGAGTATTGAGTGTTTAATCAGGCTAGATTAAGGACTGTGATCCAGACCTACAATGCAAGATTTGCATCTGCAGAGACAACGAACTAATGACTTAAGCAAACTACAACTATTGGATCTTGAGGTCGATAAAAGAGAATGAAGAAAGTGAAGAAACAAAAGCAGAACCAAAAAGAGCTTTTGCATTTTGTTAGATATTAGTTTATACAGAAACATGACATGAAAATAAAAATATCTATTGAGCACCAGGAAAATGGATTACTGATCTACTGATCGTGTTCAGTACATCAAGCTGGACGTTTTTTTTATACGCTTCATGATGCCACAAGGTACAAGGCAAATAGTGGATCTATTTGATCTGGTTCGAGGCGTTCCCACAAACTCAAACAATATATGGAAAAAGTTCTCAACAAGAGAAAGCAAACATATTCTGGTAATAAAGAAGTTGAAGAAAAGAAAACACGAGAGCAAACAAACAGATTCTGGTGATCAAAGAAGCTGAAGGAAAGAAAACTGCGAAGTATGAATTTCATTTAATTGTTATGAAGATAAGAGAGCAATAAACAGTGAAGAAAGGGTGCAGCTTACCAATGGAAGCCCTTCATGGAAGGGACGAGGGGAACCAGTGCAGCGTAACCACGAATCAATTGCTCGATTCTTTGCTGTGGTATCTCATCCTTGAACTTCGCCAGCAAAATGTGCTTCACCACATGCGTGCTCTCCTCCATCTCTCTCTCTCTCTCTCTCTCTCTCTCTCTCTCTCTCTCTCTCGGAGTCAGAGATGCCTTCTGCAGCTCTGCTAGCAACAGGAAGAAAAAGGGCTGTGATTTTGCTGGCAAATTTCAACGGAAACCTCAAATTGAATAAGTGTTTTTTCAAAGTTGTTATTAAAGTTCAATCCTTCATTTATTTATACACAAGAATCGGCAAATTTCCGTCTTAACGATGTCCCACTTTTACCGACAGCTGCTAATATCCTTGGAAAAGAGAGTAATCGGTGCAGTTTGGACCGACCGCTTGAAAGAAAATCGCTTATGAAAAAATAACTAATTAAAAAATTACATTCGATTCAAATTTGAGAAACGACATTTGGTTGTATTATAATTCAGGTTTAAATAAATATCAGACTAAATTGATATTCACATTCAAATTGGATTTAATTCTAAATAAATACCTAATATCCAATATTCATACATTTTTAAAAATGGTCGTAACATATGATAATACATTTATCGGCTTTTAAAGTCGGATTCAAATTCAAAACTAACTTTAAAATTCAAATTTGGACTCAGATATGGTATAAAATTTTCTTAATTGTTATTTGAATTTGAACATGAAAATCATTAAGAGTATATCAGATTTGAATCCATTAACATCCCTAGATGTAAGAGCCTCTTACTAACAGTTGAGGGATGACAATGAAAAAATCATTGTGACTACAACGCAGAAGGGTGGTAAATGAGAAATTGGTGCTGTGTATCACTCCCCTTTGCACCATGTATTGTACATTGGGGACGACAGCAGATCAACAAGTAGAATGAGACATCTTCGTAGCTGGTGGGTAGGGATTTGTAATGAGACGTGTTTTAACTTTTTTGTTCTTAAGAAATTAGAAAAACTTACTTTTATTGTTCAATTTATTAAAAGAAGGACCTTAAGGCATTGGAAAAGCAAGTTTCATGGGCATTGTACAGTACTCTGAATCTTGTGGACGTTGGGAAGTCCAAACAAGATCTTGACTTGAATTGCAAAGAAAATCTTAACATTCCTTTTTCTTGAATGAAAGTATGCATATTCAGTGGTCAAACAAATCTTAATTTTAATTCGGTTCATCTCATGCAAAACTTTTGGCTTAGGTCTTGATGTCATCAACACTAGACCTCGACATTGGGCCGGCCTGGAACTCGATTAAAATAAAAAATATTTTTTAATATAAGATAAAAAAATTTAAATATAAACTACATTTTTAAAATAAAATATATATTATTATTAAATAAAAATAATAAAAAATTAACAAAATAATCGGACTGAATCAAGCTCCATGGAGTCGAATCGGGCTGATATTTTTGGGCCCAAGCCCGATCGAATTGGGTAGAGGATACCCTAGAAACCCGGCCCCGTACCCAAGTTTAGTCCACGCCCAAATTGCACACATCGCCAAAAGGTAGATCATACTGGAGATTGATGTTGGGACCCAGTTGGTCGGCCTCAAAGCGGCAAGATGTGTCAAGCAAACTACGCAAAAAGGAGAAGCAACCAACTACATTACTAAGGATGAATTAGTGAAGTCTTTTAATCAAATGCCTATAACAAACTTTATATCAACGTATGTCTTATGCTTATTATTTATGTAACAATCTTGGTCTTTGGGTGGTGGATTCATGCGCGACTGACCCGTCGATGAACCAACTGCTTTTAAATACTTAAACCGGTTTTTAGTTTTTACTATCTTGTGGGTCATACGCACCAAAGCACCAGCCATATGCACTTATAATGACAAATCTTTTATAAGTTCCTTCAAACACAAAGCTCCTAAAGATGACGGTGGAAAAATGAAATCTTAAATGTAATTCTAGGCATTAGGCCGGGCTGCCGCTGGATATCTGGTACTTGACATGGGCTTGGGCCCAAGCCCGAAAAAAGGAACCTGTTCTTGCTAATGAGTTTTTTTTAACTTTATTATTATTTATATTTATAAATATTTTATTATGATTAATTATATTTATATAATTTTTATATTTTCAAATGTAATCCGGCCAGGCTTGGGTTTGGGTTTTCTGAGTCGGGCCGAGTCCGAGCCTAGGTTTTGGATGTCGGCCAACCCGGGCCTAACCGACCCAATGCTCACCCTTACTTAAATGTCTAAGTATACGTAATAGACATAAAACCAATAGAATTTTATCCTATTGGAGACAAAACCAAGCACCTTCTCCACTTGATGCATAGAACTTTAAAAGCTTTAAAAGCAGGACGACTTGGAGACACACCACCCAACACCGTTAAGTTTGCAAGTTGGCGGGGTCAGTTCCGTCCATATGTTTCTCATCCTTCCTTTCTCGTGTAGGGTCTGACAAAAGTATCTAAGGTTAGAAGCGAAAATAAAAAAATCTGGATAAAGGACATTAAATTTTAAATTTTAAAGAGCATCAATATTTAAATGAATAAAATTACCCTAAAACATTAATATAAAAATAAAAACTGTTTTTTGGTCTGCCCACACTTAACCCATACCTGCATTCACCCCTTTCTCAAAAGATGAAAAAACATTGGTCCAATTTTCTTTAGAAAAAAGAATTTTGTGTTTCATTTTTTCCAGTTAAGGGTTGTCCCATAGTTCCTTTGAAGAGAGAGAGAGAAAGAGAGAGAGGTGTGTAAAATTTTGATTTTAAAGCTTGGCAAAACTCGGTGACAAGGCAACTCATCAGGAAAGAGATTGAGTTTCAAATCCCTGTGTTAGTTGTCACATTTTGCTATCCTATTTTTCTAGACTGCAAATAGTAGAAGGTATCACATCGAGTTAAAGGGCTTTACTATAAACTCGTGTCATGGGCATAAGCAAGTGTGGATTATGTGTCGGCACTTGTCTATATGAACTTCCCCAAAAAAAAATTGGTTTTTATATTGACATTTTTGAGCAATTTTTTCCTTTATATATTGACACCTTTTAAAAATTTAACACTTTATAACTAATACCTCTTAGCCAAAATTTTGTGGCTGTGGCTAGGGGCGGAGCCAAGGTAGGGTCCACTTGGACCATGGCCCCACTTCATTTTTTTTAATTTATATGTAAACTTTAGAAAGTTTCACTTGTTTTATATAAAAAATCTTGAAAATGATATTTCGACCCTAGTCAAAATTTAAAAACTTTAATTTGGTCCCCTTCACGAAAAATTTCTGGCTTCACTCCTGTCTCTGATCCTAACTCACATAGGCCTCGAAGCAACTCTAAACCGAAAGGCAAAAGGGAAGGACAAATGTTTCATTATTTCAGCCTCTCACTCAAGTGGTGGAACCACTTCAATTAATCCAAAAAGGTTTAAAGGGGTTTGAGCATGGGGGTGGACTACATAGGATTTTGGCTACAACTTTTTTTGAAAAAAAAAATTTGTTGCATGTTATATTCTGGAAGAAAGCACCAGTGGTAGAACTAGAAATTTTGAGCTTAAGAACAATAATTTTAAAATGTATATCATTAGGGGCCAGAAATGAAAACTGATGACCATATATTTTAACCCACCATCGCGAAAATAAAGAAAATTTGTGGTTGGTGTAGGCAATTCCGAACAGCAGCCCATATTCTTTTATTTTCATTCATAAAGGGGTGTGTGTGTCCATATATATATATATATATATATATATCACGATAGTTATATGTCCAAAAAGAAAACTTTTATATATTCTTCAGTGACGTTCATGACCTAAAGATGATGACGGTTCTCATGTAACCAAAACAGCCACTGACAACCATAAAATAATGCTCGTCCATTGCATGTTCACCTCGGCCCTTGCATTTCAACATCAATTTATGTGAATATTAGTGATAATAGGGTATACATTAATAAATAAAAAACATATAAAAATAGGATCGACATTCACAATAAACAAACATCGAAATAAATTGCTACTTCACTATACTATATTAATAACAATGTCACTAACAATTTATAAACAAAACCACAATCACTATACACAATGTCAACTTAAAAAAAATAATTTTAAAACTTCAAATTACTTACTATTACACCAATCATGCTGCATATCATTTGTTATTGCATCTCTAAGCACATTATTGCTTCCTCAAACTTGTGTTTGTGGTGAACATTCATCATCTTTTTCAAATTGTGCGAGTCGATTATCAATAAGTTCTTCAAATTGTAGTGCATTTGGATTATTTTCTATTATGAAGTTATGAAGAAGAGGGGCGGAGCTAGGATTTTTGTTAGGGGTGGGCCAAACGCTCTAACGAAATATATTATATTACATTATATTATATAATATTATATATATATATATATATATATATATATATATATATATATATATATATATATATATATATATATATATATATATATATATATATATATATATAATAACTGTTTGTAACATTAGCACAAAGCGCGATCTGTTCTTAGTAGATAAGGTGCTCTAATTCTGTTACAGTGATGTAAGTGTGAACATTGAGCATAAAATGGACTTACAAATATTGCAACTCAAAATATAACAAACAAAATACATTTATAAACTCAAAAACCTAAAAAATAAATGTTACTTACCTAAAACAAACAGTTTTATATTCTTTCCATGTAACACAATCAGTTTTTGCCTCCATTTTTTATTGAAAATAGTTACATATCATCATTCATTCACATGCACAAAGGAACATGAAATTTAAACACGAAAACCCTGAAATTTAAAATAGACAATAAGATTTAAATATATCGAAGTAATCGAACTCGAAACATATCGAAAAACTAAAGGAACCAGAGTCCTATATGTTCAACAGATCAGATCTAGAGGATGCAAGATTGCATTCTACAGACATTTTCTTCATTACCAGCAGACTATCAACTATGTCGGGGTTTCTTCTCTTGAATCATATGAATTAAAGCTTTAAGAGTGCGCCAAAACAAGGTTGAATTAGCAATTAGGTTTATTAACTATAACATGCACCTTTTTTCCAAAATCAAAGCGGGGTTAAGGCCCCTTCCAGCGCTCCTTTATTCAGCCTCTGGATAACACTCCTAAACAACTTAATTAGTTTTATGACATGATAAAAATAATTTTTGCTTACAAAAGTGTGGGAGGCAGGTTATTAAGGTTCTTTATGAAAATCAGGTGTTCTCAAAACCGAGTTTTAGTATACCCAGTTTTAATGTTATCTGAATGCACATGAAATGATTAGTTGAAGGCAAAACTAGGTTTTGCTTCCAAAACCTGGTTTTAAATTATGGTCAAAAGTCATTCAATTACTATAAGAGTTAAGAACCCATCCGTCCTGGTATGATGATTGCATACATGAATATCTTAATTGTATATACCCAAATAAAACTAAAAATGAACAGAGAAATAGATCAAAACAAGCAAAACAATTTTATCCGCAACAATGACAAAAAGCGAGTAGGCAACAAGGCATTACCCAGTTTTGCTTACTCTCTGCGCTGTGGGCCAGGGAGGGAGGGAGCGAGCGATAGAGAGACAACAGGTGCAAGCAAAAGAGAGGGTGGGGCCAGCAATGGCCTGCGTGTGGACCAGGGATGCAGAGACAGGGCAAGGGAGAGACGGGGCAGGGGCTGGCTCTCGCTGTGGTTCAAAGAGGAAGGGAGCGAGCAAGGGAGACTCATAAAGGACCCGAGAGAGAGGGGCGGCCGGCGAGGGTGGGTAGGGCCAGAGAGAGGGCTCGAGAGAGAGGGTACGGCGAGACGAGAGGGCTAGAGAGAAAGGGCGCGAGAGAGAGGGTACGGTGAGAGGAGAGGGCTAGAGAGAAAGGGCGCGAGGGAGAGGCTGGGGCGAGACGAGAGGGCTAGAGAGAAAGGGCGCAAGGGAGAGGGTAGGGCGAGATGAGAGGGAGAGGGTAGGGCGAGACGAGAGGGCTAGAGAGAAAGGGCCCGAGGGAGAGGGTAGGGCGAGACGAGAGGGAGAGGATAGGGCCAAAGAGAGAGGATAGGGCCAGAGAGAGGGTAGGGCCAGGCAAGAGAGAGGGTCAGGCCAAACTAACACTTTTTTATTTTTTAAATGTAATTTTTTTTTTTGCCATGGGCTGGGGTAGGGCCATGGCCCCGGCCCTCCCCTCCCTCCACCACTGATGAAGAATACAAGCTGTACAATTTTGACTTGGGTGTCAACTGGATATTGCACATGATTTTAAAAATTGGAAATATTCCCTTCAACAAAGCAAATATTCGTTCTAGTGTAGTATATAAAGATGAATGTCTATAGTTGAATAATTTATAATTATTTTGGATTGGTCATGCACCAAAGTCGTTGTATTCAGATAAATGATAATGATATTGATGATAAAGAGTAAAAAAACCTACAGTATTAGCATATTCAACTTCAGCCAGATAATATTTTCCTACAAAAGTAAAGTTATTTTTAATTATTATAAATGACAGATTATAAATCATATGACTTATTTAAGGTTCAAACCTCACTGAGGTGCCTGTAAAGGATTATGTCCATCATACAATGCACCATATAACAATTTTGCATTTGTTGCACTTCCTTTTCAACCAGCACGGATATAATGGAACACATATCGAAGCCCACAATAGCAAGAACATTTTGTGATAGAAAAGTCTTTTTGTTTCTCCAATGACATTAAATCTCTATTCTAACATTAAATCTCTATTCTAACGTATATAGGAATATGGGTCCCATCTATTGCTTCCAAACAATTCTATCATTAAAAAACATTAATTATATAAAAAGACATTATTTAGCAAATTAAACATTGCATGTTTAATTGCCTTAAAATATGGGTAAAAACATGGTTCTCCTCCTCTAATCTTTAGAGGGCCTCATATATTCATGGACAATGAAAACTAATTTTGGTAAAATTAAGTTTAAGCATTTGCTGGCTATTTCTACTCAATGTTGAAAATCATGTTGAATTCTTTGATTTCATAAATGATGCTCCATAATTAGCAAAAATATAACAAGTTATTCTTCGTCTGATATATGACATAAATCACTTATTAATCCTCTAACTTGAAATATCTCACACAATCTTATGTAAGTTTCATGTTTTATTCGCAAAAGATCGTAAGAGTTATGTGGGTAACCATAAATACAATCATAGACAAATCGTCGACCAATATTTCTCCTATGATGGACAATGATGCTATGTTGTAGTTGTCTCATGCAAATAAGTACAATAACTATTGTCGCTTGAAAAATAATCATTTCTTGCACACAAGTTCTCATTCCTACTAATTACATATGAGAAATCAATAATAAATGATCCATAAACTTAGTAAATAAACAAAATATTACTATAAAGTCAACTTACATAAAAGATGTTAATCATAACATAAATTAATATACATAAGATAAAAGGAAAACATATTAACTCAATTTACATAAACCAATATACTAAAAAAACTAGCATAAATATCATAACACAATTACTCACTCTACATGATTAATAGAAATTATACCTAAAAGTGCATAAAACAAATAATATGGAATCAAAAAATGAAATATCAAACTAACAAAATTAACTTTAGCATGTGTAATAAAAAAATAAACGTACCTAATATCCTCTAATTTTTGCAATGCAACCACTCAGTCTTCAACTATGGTTGACCACGAAAGAATGTGGTTGCTTGTTGTGAATCTGACAAAAATAAAATAGCTTTCATAAAAGTATATGAAACAATTCCACCATTTCTAAATAACTCAGATACAATGCCACTAGCTTGTTTTGTCAAACGATATAGAGTATCAACATTAAAAGCTTGTACTTGTTAATTAGACTACTTATCACATCACAGATCGAAGCATCTCGTGATGACTTTCTCTTCCTACATGTTCTCATTGATGATGAAGGTTGGTCGCCTAATGAGTTACTGGTAGAATCGTCAAAGTTATTTGCTTGAGATACTTCCTCATCTAATGGAATAATAGGTGGAACTTCTGTTGATAGTATTAGTATATTTGAATATGCATTTCTATGATTAACCATAACAGTACATTTACCCCATATTTTTGGGGCATACTCATAAAATTTTCATGTAGATGGCCTTTTGTACTTCTTTCTATCTGCTTATCTTTTTACATAGTCACCCCACATATTATTGTGAGCTAAGACCACCTTATTGTCTTCATAGCATCCAAATCCACTAACACATTTCACTCATAACAGTTATATTTGGTCTAGCACACTTTAATTTGTTTTTTATTTTTTCTACCATATATTCCTCACCATATTTTCTTATCATCGATCTCTCAACTTCCTTCATGACTACATCTCCCTCCATTAATTTTTACATTGAGAATATGAGATTGTTCTAATAAGCAATCAAATTAAAATTGTTCTTGCTCATCACTCCACACTAGTCTTTTTGTCTTTTTCAATTGTACTTTTATTGTCTCCCATTACTATATAAATTTAATATTGCATGTATTAGAAAAATAAGTATATCACCTCAAACACAACAAGTTACCATCATCAATAAAACGAACATACAAAAAAATATAGACAATGCATTTGTGAAATTGTCTATTATAAGATATGCATATAACATAGATAGCTTGAAAATCCTTTATACACAAAGTCAACTATAAAAGTGCAAATTAATATAAGTAAAAGAAAGGGAAAAATGAGTGCCAAAAGTTGAAATTTGGACTTGCTTAGCACTAGAAGAAGAAAAAATAGCAAGCAAATAAAAGATTCCAACTTACACTAGTATATAAAAGCCCGTGGCCCTTTTCTTGGCCCGAGCTGGACCTGATGCCTACACTTTCTCACCAAGGATGCCTCTTCTTCTATATACGTAACTTAGATGTTGACCTAGTAAGAGGGTCATTGTAGATTTTTTTAACCCCTTATATACGTAACTTGGGTGCTTATTACAGTAGGCTTCAACAGAGGCCTAAGCTATTGTCCCTGAGTTTGATCCTACTGCCTTCTAAAATATGCATGACACCAACTCAACAGGTGCTTTAGTCAAGATATGCATTGGTGCTTGCTTGTGTACATTGGATGTTCAATTCCTTATTTTAGCCTATTACATTGGTGCGTTAAGCCTAAATCCTGCCTTTTCCATTCTTTTAAAGGGAGTAGGTAGGGATGTCAACAATCAGATTTGAATAAGCTATATCCTTCACCGTATCTGTTTTTCCGAATATTTGTATATTCAGATTCACATTTGGATTTGAATACAAACATAGGAAAGTCATATCTGAATCTGGAATTCGATTTCACAATCTAAATGTGACCCGAATCTGATTGGCCATTTTTAAAAATGCAAGAGTATTAGATATAGGATCTTTGTTTCAAAATAAATCTGATCCGAATCCAATTGGGTGTTTATGTATGATCCGATCCGATGTTATTTATTAAATTCGAATATAATTCGATTTCTTAAATATCAGATATTAAAGGTTTTTGTCATATTTGATTTTTCAAAACAATTTAGTCAGGTGTTTGATCTAAATTGGATACACTGATATCCTTAGGAGCAGGGGCAAAGATAAAGGGGGTTGGCAGGGGCCATGGCACCCCCACTTTTGTTTTGAAAAAAAAAAAATTTACAGATTAAAATATTAAAAAATGTGTTTGGACCATAGAACTTTTGAAAAGTAGATGTTGGCCCTAATAAAAAAAAATTCAAAAAATTATGTTTACTATGTCATGTAACCGGTTTCCACAAAAAAAAATCCTAACTCCGCCCTCGATGAAGATGTTGGCAACATGGTAAGGCTCAGGCGACAACATTTCGAACCTTCACACCTTCCTAGAAAGCGATTAGTGAGTATAGTGTTGCCCTTACCATTGGCTCGCCTGACACTCATATAGGTTTGCATGGGCCCTAGCCCCACCTCATTTTTTTAAAAAATTTACATGTTACTTTAAAAAAATTCATATAAATTTTAATTTTGAGAAATGATATTTCAACCTTAATTAAAATTTAAAAACTTTAGTGCTAGTTCTGTCCTTCCCACCACATCATTGACATTGCTGTCACCCTTGTCCAGACTAGGCAGTTTCACCCCCACCTTAGCTGTCCAAAGGGGACAACCTGTCCTTGCCATCAGAGGAGCGAGCCATTTTTTTATTTTCTCTAAATTGAATTAAAGGGATAATTTCATCATCTAGATAAAATTTTTAATATTTGTCGAATACAGATTGTTTGGAGAAATAGGAGGAAACTAGAGAACTTCTGTGATGTTTCCAAATAAGCAGGCGGTGATAGTCGATCGCTCATTTGTCGAGCTGCGATTTACAATTTCTTAGAATTAAAAAAAAAAATAAAATTGTTTAAAGATGAGATGCATCTATTAGCGACAGCTAAACGCAGGACTGACGATTACGAGCCTGTCAACAAGGCTTTCTTCCTTTTCTTAGAAAAGATTGAAAAAAAAAAAAGACTGAAGATAAAAAGTTGAATTTGCACCAAAAAAAAAAAGAATCAAGAATATGCTAGAAGAAAATATCTAACATAATAATAGATGTCAAAGATGAGCATAAAGCCAGGTGGCCTCGATCCCGACTTTTTGGAAAGCGCGTATCGCATCTTCGAGCTGCATAAACTGCGACGCAGGGTGCACCTCAGGGGTGCGAATACGACGGCCGAAACCGATACAACTTGGATCGTAGAAGCACCTCCAGCCGTAGATGCCAGCGCCATTCCAGTCTAACATGACGTAGAAAATGGAGATTGTGCTTTTATAATGGTTCTAACCAGATCCAAGCTTCAATGATGTCATCAAAACCCCATTTTTTACGGACAAAAAGTCTCAAAGTGTCAATCATTCCATTTATACTTTAGAAGGTGTCTTTGGCTTCTCCACGGGGGAAATGAATGTACTCTTTGTAGACGATCAGACTCGTCAGATTCAACCTTCCAACATTTTTTCTGCAACTTCACCGTTGCCACGCCTTATCAGTTATCGGCAATAAATGGGTGGCGATTCTGGCAGGCATGTGGATGTGATGCCGTAAAAGGAGAAAAAATAACCGACGAAGGAAGGACGTTGACGATGCTGAGGTAGATTGCGGGGTCTCATTCAGCTCCTTCATCGGTTCTTGGACGGTTTCTGGGGAGGGAGACGAGAAGGGGTTCTGCCTCTCCGTCTCCGGTTCCTTTCGTTAGTCGCGGAAGGCAGGAGAGAGAGAGAGAGAGATCATCCTCTTGATTGCGAAGGAAGGAATATAATATTATCTGTCCAACGACGAAAAGCAGCGTCGGCAAGATAGTGAGGGGAACGATCCTCTTTATTGTGAAGAAAGGAATGTAACATTGCCCCGTGCAACGATGAAACGCCGCGTCAGCAAGTGAGAGAGAGAGAGAGAGAGAGAGGTAATGGTGGAGGTGGTCTGATTGGAGATAGTTAAGAAGGAGACTCCGGATAAAGTCTTAAACGATCGCCACCAATCTGACAGATACGCGTCTCTGCTCTCCTTTGGCTGAGAGTATCTGTCCATCTCCTTCGCAGTGTCTACTCGTCCTTACGGTCCTTCAGGGCAGGAAGGCAGGGAGAGAGAGAGAGACAGAGAGAGAGAGAGAGAGAGAGGAGGAGGAGGGGGTGCTGAAGAAGAATGGGGAGTTACAGGATGTGCGGGTGTTTCACGAGGAAGTTCAGCGCAGGGGAGGTGCGACCACCGGACGAGGTCAAGGATCTGTTCAATCGCTACGCTGATGCCGGCGCAAACGCGATGACCGCTGAAGGCCTCCGGCGGTTCCTGGTGGAGGTCCAGAAGGAAGAGGAGGCGGAAGGGAAAACGAAAGCTGGGACGATCATCGACCAGATCCAACAACAGAGAAAGTGGCCGCTGCCCAAGTCGCGTCACCCCCATCTTTCCTTAGATGAATTCTACCACTTTCTTTTCTCCCCCGATCTCAACCCCCCTCTGAAAACTGAGGTATATACACAGGTCTCCCATGTCCTCCTTTCTTCTTTTTCTTCCCAATCGTTTGACTCTTTAAAATTTCCCTTCTCTTGATTAAATATTTCGTATGCTTCACGTTCGGAACTCAAGAATCTCAGTGAACCATAGACATTAAACATCACTATCCTTATAGATGGTTCATTACCTTGCTCCAAATCATTCTGCAATGTTAGTTTTTTCTTTGATGTGTCACCCTGAACTACTTAGGGATATCATGCTCAGTGGATTAGAAGGCCAATTCTGACCATATTTCCGTTTAGCTGATTTTCTTACATTGATATTATATTTTGCAAGTCCAGAAAAGTAATCACTGTCATTGACCATATACTATGGAATGCTGATGCTCTTTGTTTTATGCTGCTTTTCAGGTTCATCATGACATGACTGCTCCCTTGTCTCACTATTACATATTCACTGGTCATAATTCCTATTTGACTGGAAACCAGTTAAATAGTGAGTGTAGTGATCGTCCCATTATAGAAGCATTGAAGCGAGGTGTACGAGTGATTGAACTAGATCTGTGGCCTAATTCCAAGAAAGACAACATCCTTGTTCTTCACGGAAGGTCTGGAGCTGTTTTGATATGCTTTTACGATCCTTCTCTGTTAATTTTCTTTCAATCAGGGTAGAGGTATAAAACTATCCCTTGCAAAAGATTGTTTCTGTTGAAAATGCTGTTTGGATTCTGAGTCGGTGGTATAGACATCAAGGATAAAGTTAACAAGTCAATGGTAAAAATATTTATGCTTTCCATTTTCCTGTAATTTGTTTCATGTTGGCGTTAGGGGAGCTGTTCTTTTTTATCGTCATTGGCTGCCCAAAATTAGCTCGTGAAGGCACAAAAAATAGTATAACAGCTCATGTATGATGTTTCTTTTAATTATAAAGTATGCGCTTCTTGAAACAAAGTTGGAGACTTGAGGTCCAATTTTCAATATAGTGCCAAACCTTTTTCTTCTTTTTCGTGATTCCTGAGTTGTGAAGAAGCAATTTTGTAACAGACATGTAAACAAATAAATGAGTGTAATGTCATTTTACTGATTTTTCGATCTGTCGAAAAGTCATGTTTTGAGCTGATGTTTCAACAAATAAATCAGGGTGTAATAGTACACTTTATTCCAACAATATACAAAATCCTTATGGTATGTAAAGAATTATTCTTTTGTCCTCCGCCTCTCCTTCTTTAACCTCTTTGTGTAATAATTTCTTATTCTAATTTCCAAAAACTCATTTTTTTCATCTTTAGAAAGACTATCTGCAACTAGATTGGATGGAAATTTGCCATATTGAGCTCCATCCAACCTGGTCCCCTTTTTCATTTTCCTCTTTTATTCTTATTGTTTCCACTAATTCCTACATACAGCTGTAGGCTGTAGGAGTATATACTGATATATGAATACACATTATTTTCTGCAGTTCTTGGTCAATCTGGATGCAAATGGGGGGAAATTAACCATGTTATCTACGCCACCCCGTCACCTGTTTCCTTTTGTTAACTGATTATGATTGCTTGCACTAACTCCTATATATAGCGTATCCAGCAGGTAAGGGTTTGGTGTCCATGAGAATGTGCTGCTAGCTGGCTATTTCAATCTTTAGGGGCATAGGAAGTATTTCATCAAGGGGTCTTGATTCATCTCGTTCTTTTGCCAGTCTCCCTCCTTATATCAAAGAAACTAAATTCAAGTTGGGATTATTGAGTGAATGGGGATGGGAATTACTAGACTTTTATGGTTTTTTAGATCCACTAAGTTGCTTGTTTTGCGAGGCTTTAGGTTAGTTGTGGTATGAATTTGAAGAGGATTTGGTCTTTGCTTGGCAAAGCTCAAGCTATGAAAAATCAAAGTGGCCCATCAGTAAAGTAGCAGTATTTAAGTGAAAACAACTCGCAGCATAGTTTTATACTCAACAGCAGGTACTAGTCATGTTTTAACAAGCTCAGGTCATCCCTGTGCTAGTCAACTGACTCTGCTGAAGCTTGGCCTTCTTGCATAGATGAGTTGAGTCCAAGATCAAGCTTTGTAGTATGACCCACAGGCTGCGTGGCTGGATTAGTTAATAAATATGTGAATGCAATTTAGTATTTTTCTTGAGGTTTGTGGATATTGGCATTCTTGAAATATTTTCTATTAATTTTTCATGTGAATTAATGAATGCAAGTCAATTTCTTAGTTGGATTATTTATTCTTGTATTCAATTAAAATGATAGTGATCTCATTTTCCTCTAATCTAGGACTTTGACAACCCCAGTGGAACTTATCAAATGTCTGAAATCCATTAAGGAATATGCTTTTTCTGCTTCACCGTATCCTGTCATAGTAACCCTTGAGGACCACCTTACAGCAGACCTCCAGGCCAAAGTAGCTCAGGTGACGTTATATTTTTTGGGTCATTTTCAGGGCTGTGCTTCCTTCCATATGATGGTCTTCCCAATTTACTTAAGGCTGCTTGCTTTGTTATTTTTCTTAAACAATTTGTTGCAGATGGTTACTGAAACATTTGGTGATATGTTATTTTACCCTGAATCTGGATCTTTACAAAAATTTCCTTCACCTGAATCCATGAAGAATCGGATTCTGGTATCAACCAAGCCACCAAAAGAATATTTGGAAGCTAGCAGTTTCAAGGATAATGGATCACAATCACAAAAAGGAAAAGAGACAGATGAAGATTCTTGGGGGAAGGAGGTTCCAGATGTTAAGGAAGAAATTGAATCTGATGCTAAGGTGCTTTGCTTGATTTATTTGATTCTTTCCCCCTTTTCATTGATCACATTTTGATGGTAGCATACTTATGTTTTCATGGACTTCCAATACAATGTCAGGAAGACGTGGATACATTTCAGCTGCATCCTGATGGGGATGATGAATATGATGACAACAAGCTCAACCAAGGGTTGCATAAAGGTGTCTCTGAGTACAGACGCATCATTACCATTCATGCAGGGAAGTTGAAAGGAGGGATGAAAAACTGGTTAAAAGTTGAAGAGAATGTTGTCAGGCGTCTTAGCTTAAGCGAGCAAGAACTTGCAAAAGCTATAGCCACTCACCCAGGCGACCTGGTCAGGTAAACCTTATTCAAATGTCAAATGAAGTTTCTTCAGAATAATACTCTGTTAATTCTATTTCTTGGTGTTACTCTATTCAAGGAAATGCAGCACGAAGATCTTCAATAGTTGCTTCTTATTATGTATATAATACTTGCCATTTCAAACCTTTCTTTTTGTATCAATTTTACTCAGTTTCTTGTGATTTATTACAGAAGAAAAAAAATTCCAGACTCCTTTACTGGAATTCTCTTTCAGGTGTTGCTTATATATCCTGTTATCCTTATAATTTTATTTATCTTAGGTTTACCCAGCACAATTTACTGAGAGTATACCCAAAAGGCATTCGTGTTGACTCCTCAAACTACAATCCTCTAATTGGATGGATGTATGGAGCTCAACTAGTTGCTTTTAATATGCAGGTGAGTTTTCAACTTGCTTCCTATTGTTTTTTAACATTGGTATTTTCCTTGTACTTTTCTTTACTACCTTTGTTGATAAATAATGTGTTGACTCCTTGAAATCTAACAAATATTTTCCCATCAACTGCTCCCTATGTTTTCTTCCTATATTACCTTGGCCTTATAACTAGAAAATGCAAATATTGAGATGATGGCATGAACAACTCAGAGCTATACTAATTGGAGTATTTAGTGCCAGAACCATGTCACTTGCATGTAGGATGTGGTTTGGACCTGGATACAGATATAGACCAGCTTTTAGGGATTTAAGGCATATAAGAGTAGGATATGGTCATGCAAAAATGACAAACAATCTATTCATGAATTATATGGAGCTGTTAGCCTATTACAGTAATGCAAATGCATAAGATGGATAACAATAAGAAAAACTAAACGAACTCATGTTATTCAATTAAGGGAACACACACACCCACGTAGAGGCACAATGGCAGCCTATTGCTATACACATGCCAAGAGTCACATGGACATGCATGGACACCTGGTGGTCATGGGGGAAATAAAGTAAAGAACACAAAAAAGGAAAAAGAATGAAAACCTGGTTGTATCCAGATTTGCTTTCTTTTGAGAGAGAGAGAGAGAGAGAGAGAGAGAGAGAGAGAGAGAGAGTCTGCTTGCTTGAGTCGTAGTCAACCATCATCCTTGGTTGGCCTGACATTTAAATAGAACATGATACTCACCTGCCCATATCTCAAACATACATCTTTGGAACCAATTTAATGACTCCCACTCTGTGATGGCTGATATAGTTGGCTATGTTCTTGAATCCTGAAAACATATTCTACATACAAAGCTAATAACAAATGAATCCAAGTTTCCAACAAAATTTGTTTGATTATAGTGTCTGTCTTTTTTTTTCCCCTTTGTAGGGGTATGGCAGGTCATTGTGGATGATGCATGGATTTTTTAAAGCAAATGGAAGCTGTGGGTATCTTAAAAAACCTGATTTTTTGTTGAACAATGGTGGTGCAACATTTGATCCACAAGCAAAGCTCCCAGTGAAGAAGACACTTAAGGTAAATATTCACCAATTAAGAGTTATTGATGATCCATTAATTTTGTCTAGATAATTTTGTTTATACCTGTAATTCCTTTGATGTTGTTAACCAGGTGATGGTCTACATGGGGGATGGATGGAACTTAGATTTCAAGAAAACACATTTTGACACATATTCTCCACCTGATTTCTATACAAGGGTATGAATCTTTCTATCTTATTGAAGTTTGAATCTTGGGGTTCATTTTTACTGAGGTAGTACAACTACTTTTTTCATGATTTTCTCATGATATCAAATAAGAAAAATAGAGAACCTAATGCTTTTGCACTTCATAGAAAAGTATGGCACTACAATGATTTGTTTGGGATTATATGCTTGAATGCATCATGTATCTTGTTTTAGACATGACCGTTCTATCCAGAGTTCCTTAGAGTTTTGGTCCTTTTTTTGTCTATTCCCCATGTTGCCTACCAGTGAAGAGATTGTCCAAAAAATGGTCCCACATGAGCTGACGCTCAAGTGTTACATCCATTATGCAAACCTATGTTTTTTTTGGTGCTCCTTAATTAGTCCAGTTTAAAGTTTCGATGGAACAGTTGGACACTAGTAATAGCTGAACCAACAAAAAGTAACTGTATTGAAGAGAAGTGAAAACAGCTAAAAGATTTCCTGTTGTACAAATTTTGGAACAAAGCAGCTGTAACCAGTGAAATTTGTTCTAGTAGACTTCGTTATTCTGCTTCATGATAATTTTAGCTGTCTGCGTTGGATCTCATCTCCAGGTGGAATTGGATTCAAGGTGGGTCTTTGCAACCAGAAGTTGGAAGTGTAAAGTATTAGGCACAAACACAAACAGTGATAGAAAGGCTCACATAAATAACATTCATGGTTCAGCTTTCAAATGCTATATCCATGATCGCTCCACTCCCACATTTTTCTATTTTTCTTGAGAAGAGATTGTATCTCCCTAACAACTTGCTAGAATTACAAGATCTTGGAGATCCCTCAAAACTGATATCCTAGAACCATATTTTACATCTTTTTCTTTTGGTAACCAAATATTACAAAATTGATATTCCTTTTCACCTTTTATCTTGATCACAATGATATTATGGTAAGCTTGATTCTTTCTTCTAAATGCAGCTGGGGTTGTTTTCTTTGGATTTAGTTTCCTATTGTTAAAACTTACTCACAATCCAATCCCTTGTTAGGATATCAGCCAGCTGACTTTGCGATTCCACAAGCTTGACTCTATTCCTTTCTTGGCAACCCTCTTTTAACCAAATAGTAGTTAACTTGTAATTTTTCATCCATGCATAAAATTTTGGATTTTGTGATTAATTCAGAAAAACAAAAGAAATCATAACGCGACTACCCAGGTGAGCTTTCACACAAGTTCCTTGATGAGTTACTGGAGTCATAGTACTGCAAATGCTCCAAATTCCACATTCTTCTATTAAGCTTTTTGCTAGATTTTGTCACAGTTTGCTTCTTAATGGTTCCCATATAGGTAAGGTAACCACTACCCAAATCTCCCATCATCTGAGCATCCTACTCGGTGTGCATCAGTAAAGGTTGTCAAATCAATTTTCTCATACCTGGATATTTGAAGCCCATTTTTGTTGTTTCCAAAACCAAAACTGTTTTGCATAAGCATAATATTGTGCTGTAGGATCGTGCACAAATTGACAAGTATCATTAATGGCATAAGCAATATTTAGTCTAGTGAAATCCATGTAGTGAATTGCTGCAAGAATATTGTTGGATTTGTCTTGGTCTTTTAAACAAGCTCATTCAAAACTAACTAAGCAGTAGCCACCTGAAGACAGAAGAGCACCTGAAGACAGAGGCAACCATCTGATGATCACCCGGTAGATTTCTTTGAAAAAAAAAAGATGCACCTTGACAGCAGGAAGGAGTCTTGATGGATTTTGAAGCCATCATTCCTGTTTTCACAAGCAAAACATATATATATGTGGGTGTACACTTTACCTTATGACCAATTCAACTCCTAACACAAAGTGCAAATTATTGGAATCCGTTAATGAGAAATCCTTTGCATATTTTAAAAGTTGCCAACAACTTCTTTACAGTTTCAAGTAACAATAATATCAGCTTTATTCATGACAAAAAAGACGTTTTAAGCATTGCCTGGATGGTCAACCATTTCATTAGAGCTTGCTCAGCCATAAAGGTCTCAATTAATTTTACATGAATGATTTGGACTTTTCTTTTTTTAGCCCAAGGGGCTCTGCTAGCTCAAAAGAACTTCATCCTTTAAGAAATTGTGAGGAAAACCATTGTTCAAATGAAATTGTTGAACAGCCCAACCTTGACTGGTAATTAGAAAATTGTGGTTCCCTTGAGGGCAGAAAGTCTTAAAGTACTCTATGCCTTCTTGTTGACTTTTGTGTGTGCTCTTTGTGTGTTTTGTGCATTCTCGGCCATTTTTTTCTACCTTTTTCTTCTAGTGGAGAATTACTATTTGTTCAGCTTATGAAGGTCGTCTTGAGATGATTCATATCAGTTCTAAAGGGAAGATAACCTTACACAGCATCTGAGCGTCGGTTGACCAGGTTGAATTTTTTTCGTCATATCCAGTGCCTGACATGTGTCTGGCCATATGGATGCAGCCATGCAGGTACAGTGTGCTTGTAGGCTAGCTTATATGACAATCCCCATACAATGACCAAGAAGCCAAGAATTGAAAATGAGAAGGGATGGATACTCAAAGATGGCCCCTAGGAATGAAGAGATAAATTCCCAAATTCAATTCACACAGATGCTTCACAAAGGTCCAAAATTGGTTTTGTTAGCCTTATTGCAAGTACTTCTGCTCTTGCCAGTGACTCCTTGTGTATAATTATGGGCTAGCTGAGCTGCTTTATTAAAACACTCTATAATTGTACTGACTAGTTAGTGATGGCCGTCTGGTCTTAAGCCACTGAGCCGCTGCACCAACCAAGGGGCCAGTCTGCCTGATTGCCCCAATGCAACAGCTAGATTGGCTTGCTCTAGCCATGTGGTGCCAGTCGGAGGCCACCCCTGGTCATGGCACCTGGCTGGTTGCCTTTGGTACTTGCGACAGCACTGACTAAGGTGCTGTTGGACAGGATGGTCCTATATTGTGACTCTGCCATCCTCAATAAGTCTAACATTGCTTTGTCTACTACCTATCATGGTACCATCTATGTAACATGGGTATGGAGTGTGGGTGCTATTGCAGGCTCGGATGCAGCAATTTTCACCAAAAAAAAAAAAAAGAAAAGAAAAAACAAACAAAAAAGTATGGGTGCAGTGGGGATATATATATCTACATGTGTGAGAGAGAGTGTGTGTATGTCTATATATATGTATATCATTTGCTATATAGTCAATTAACTGTTTAATGGCCTGTCTCAAGGGGCATAGAATAGCTGGTTGGGTTAGGGGCATGTGAAAAGGCATGTCTCTTGTTCAATTGCTGTGAGCACTGTGTCTCTGCGTCTTAAGGTAGTACAATGTGGTGCCTATGTTGAAGGGTGCAGCGCTGCCATTGCCGATGCCAATTCAGCTAGGACCCTAGAGGCAAGGAGAATGGGGGAGTCTTTGGCCCTTTTCTAGGTGCTGAGTTGTTAACTTCTTGCTCACCTGGAGCTGTTTAGTAGCCTTATTTACATTTTTGTTATTTCCATTTTTGGAAGAGAAAGACTCTGCATGTCTCATTGTTCATGGTATTCAACAGGTTGGTATTGCTGGGGTTCCAGCAGATACAATAATGAAAAAAACGAGGACAATTGAGGACAACTGGTCACCCTCTTGGAATGAAGAGTTCCAGTTCCCCTTGACTGTTCCTGAGCTTGCATTGCTTCGGATTGAAGTGCATGAATATGACATGTCTGAAAAGGATGATTTTGGGGGGCAGGCATGTTTTCCCATATCAGAATTGCAGACTGGAATCCGAGCTGTGCCACTTTTTGACAAAAAGGGCGAGAAATTTAGATCTGTAAAGCTGCTTATGAGATTTGAATTGTCATGAGATGTTTGGTAATGACCTTCTAGTTGCTCAAATATCCCTTCCATCACAAGGCCTTTCCCAATCCTTGAAACATTGTTGTACCATTTAAGTGGCTTGTACCTTCATGTGACTATCCTGTGCAAAACCAGTTGTGAATACGGTAATGTATGTTAGAGTTCTTTGTAAAAGCCATTGCCTTCATTTTATCAAATGTTCTATTAAAAAGTTTGCTGTGAAAGGTACGCAAGCACATGAAGTCAAATCTGATGAACATGTTCTGCAAGGCAAAATATACAGTTTAAATCTGTGGCTAGATTGTGCTGTTGGCAAGTGAATCTCGAGGGTTTTGCTAAGCAAAGGTCGACAGTATCATATAAGTACGGGCGTGCAGGTTTGGGACCTGGCACCACACAGATACGAGTGGTACGCCAGTGCTATTATGTGAAAGTAATTGTCTTATGTATGAAGTTGTAAGTTAGAACTTATGTGAAATATGTCTTCAATACATAATAAAATAATGACTAAGAATGAAACATTATGTATTTAATGTGAAGGCCAAATGACAGGAATGAGAAGCATCTTAGTACCAAAGTAGACGAGGTATCCATTTTGCAGAGATGTTAGCAAAAGGAACCCCCCTTGGCCTGGCAAAAGGAAGAACGCGTCGTAACTTCTGAAGTAGTGAAGTCTAGTGGCTTTAGGTTGATTCATAAAGAATTAAGAGCCCCAAAAGGCCTCTCTGGGAAATGAAATTTACTACCAATATAGGTGCTACACATGATTATGAGCTAATAAATCTGGCCTCCCACAATTTCTGAATATGGCCTGAGATGTTTTAACTCAAGTCCACAAATAGGTAAGAGAAGACTCAAGGGCATATCCTTGTGGTCTCTCAAAGACGCAAACCTATCAGGCCATGACAGATCCCGTTAATTCATGTTACCGGATTTTGTCAGCTCCACTTTCTTTTGCTGGTTGTTTAGCCTGGATGCTTCAAGATTTCAGATTCAAATAAAACCTTTTTCTTTAAATTTAATGGTTATCTCAAAGGTATTGTCGAACTTATAAAATAGATTAGTTTTAGTTACCTCAAATGTGCAGTAGATGAAGACTAATTCTGGTGCCCCGACGGGGACAACTACTCACAGTTCAGAGAACACCCAACTTCACAATCCTTACTGCAATACCTCAGCAATCAACCAAAGGATTTAGTTTCTCTCCAAACATGGATATATTTCCATTTGTGTATTGATTGCCATTTCCGCCATTCGCTCTTCCATTTTCCTTTTCTCATTAATCTTTGCGTTTTCAATCAAAACTGAAAACGACAACTGCCAACCATGCAGTCGATGGTGCGTTACCATACTTGGCTCATAAGCTTGGATCCTGCCAATCACAGGCATATTCAGACCCGAAGTCCAAGATTCTCCCACTCGAACTGACAGGCAAGGAGACAAAAAGATTTCTTTAGTGGTTTAGGTGTGAGTTGTTATTCAGCATACTAGCTATAGGATCATGCCACCCGCAAGCATAGTAAAATTGACCAGCTATATACCGGTTAGAGCAACACAGTGGCTCACCTGCAAGAAAAAAAAAAATTTGTATGCATCAAGAATAGCTCATTGTGCCCTAGAATAAAAACTCATCGACACGATGCGACCCACAAGCATAGTAAAATTGACTAACTATGTACCGGTTAGAGCAACACAGTGACTCACCTGCAAAAAAAAAAAATGTAGTTGTATGCATCAAGAATAGCTCATTGTGCCCTAAAATAAAAATTCATCGACACGAGTCTCTACTTATTCAATCCCTCAGCACTTGATGATGCTAAATGTGTTAGACTGAGGGCTCATACTATGCTTTATATTTACTATTGAATCAAGCCTCCCCCTTTTTTTGGTGATTCAACTTTGCGGACAATAAATATAAGCAGTAGTATAGTTACCAATTGATCTTCCTCTCCTACTATATTCAACAAATTTTGAATCGGTTGTTTTCCTAGATATGTCCCATTAAGCCGAATCTCTCATGGCCTTAGGCGGCATAATCAAGTCCATAAGGGCAACCAAAGTAAATACATAATTTTACATCCTATATTTATTGGGATTCATACAATGAAGAAGCAGGGATAATTCTTCATCTCTCATTTCTGTCGACTTAGTTATCAATGCAACATATGCGATATGTCTCACGTATCACGGCCCATCAACACACTTTGAATAAGTATATGCAAGCATTAAAAGGAATTTTCACAGCCATACAAATCACCAAGAGTCCAAATCGTTCAGAGAATTAACTTGAGTTCTCAAAAGATGTCCCTCTTAGTCCCACTAAGATGATATAAGCCCTTGAATCTGGTTTCCTGGTCTACATGATGTTGGAGATTATGTCAGTCTTTAAGTTCCATGATATAAGACTTCAACTTGATCCAATCAACGCTATAAAAAAAAACTTGCACACAATTTCATCATTTCGTACATGACATTTAAGATCCACAAAACGTGTATCTCTTCTACATACTTACATATACATGTGTGACATATATGAATTTAGTCATGGGATTTTTTCATCTAAAGAAAGATTATATTCTATTGAGTCCCATAGACTTTGCATTCTTCTTAAATACTTCAGTAGTAATTTGCTTAATAAGATAATTTGTTACCATCTAATGAGTAGGAATGTAGTTTAGTGACAACTTTTTTGTTTTGTACTACATCTCGCAAGTGCTTGCATCTAGTATCGATATGTTTGGTTTTACAATGAAATATGGGATTCTTGGCAAAAGCAATTGTGGCTTGATTATCCCAACAAACATCAATCAGAGCACTTGCTTCTAAGACAATGTTAAGCTTTTTGAAAAATTTCATCAACCAAACACCCAATTGTACTGTCATGGACCCAGTTACAAATTCAGCTTCCATGATAGATAGAACTACACAAGTGTGTTTCTTGCTACACCAGGATATAGCCCACAATTGAGCAGAAATATATCTCCAAACATAGACTTACGTTCATTAGGGTCTCCTCCCCAATTTACATCTATGTAACCCCTAAGTTGCAGTTCTCCACCGTGCCGTGATAGCATAGTGTCAAGTTTTCAGTGCCCTTTTAAGTACCACATGATCCTTTTAACAACTTTCCAATGAACATGTTCATGATTTGACTGATAACTATTGACTGCCAATTGCATGACATATGTAAGGTTTTGTACACATCATTAAGTACATTAGACTGTTAACCGCTCTCAAATAGGGTAAATTTGATATTTTACCGCTCTCAAATAGGGTAAATTTGACATTTTCTTTCCTTCTTTTGATGTTTCTAGACACACTCTAGTGGAAAAACTATCACATTTACTTATGGAAGAATCTATTGGCTTGTAGTTTTTCATATTGAATCGCTTCAAAACCTTTTTAATACAAGACACTTGTGAGAGAGTAAGAAGTTTTTTTGAGTGATCCCTTTTAATCTCTATGCCCAATATAAATGTTGTTTTGCTCATGTCTTTCATTTCAAAATGATTAGATAGTCAATCCTTCATTGACTCGATCACTTGATTTAATAATTTTCAATATCTAATTATCATTAAATAATAATTTACTCGATCAAAATATGTTATTATTTAAAAATAATCAAATCAATGTTCTATATATATAATTAATATGAAAAAAGTATGAAATGTCATATGAATAACTTATGAAAAAATATACAAATCATATGAAAAACTTGTGGAAAAAATATGAAGTTTTTTTTATTATTTTTCATTAAATAAATATATTATTTAAGGTTTCCTGCTAAAATACACGGTGAAGAAGCTTTCATACTTTAGTTATAAAAATTGTGAATATTGAACATTAATTGGTTTATTTTTAACTAATAACATAACATATTTTAATTGACTAAACTATTATTTCATGTTGATCACTTATTGTGAATTAAAAGACATTATTTAATGATTTTTTCTCATTTTATTGAGTTATTTGAAATAATTTGTGTTACACCCGTAAAAGAGTTTTTAATAATATATCAAATAATTTTTTAATCCTCTTACCTTTATTACAATAATTATTTTTTTACATGAAATTATGTAATTGTTCCAATGATATGTAAGATAGTTTATTAAAAATTGGACAATCTGTTGTTTTCCTAATAGTTAAAGGCTTTTGCTTACAAATTTTTGAATTTTGTGTTATATATCAAATACCTAAGACTTTTGGACATACTATATGATTATACAAAATAATTTTCTTGATTGATTAAATAAATAATTTTTAATTTCATAAATTAAAACTTTTTTATGAGTTCAAGAGTTTTTTCATATTAAATAAATCTACTTGCCATTAATTTTCATATTTTTAAAAATACTAATTTTTTTGAAATTTCTTTATAAAAGTTTATTATTATTATTTTTAATTAAATAAATACATTATTTAAGATATTCTGTGTTATTATTATTATTATTATTATTTAAGTTTAGTTGATGCCTTAACTATAATAGTTTTCTTGTTTACACAAAAACGTTTAATTAAATATAATATTAATTATTTATTAATTGGTTTTGTATGATATAGTTTTAAATATTTTAAGTACAATGTTATACATAGTAATTATATGACTATTATTATATGCAATTTCATAAAAGTCATCAGCTTTTAATCAAATTATTTGTTCATATACAGTTTATATTCTTTATTTATCATAATTTTAAGTTGGTGCGTTTGGTTAGACCTTTTGCCTAACCATTCATAGGTCACAACTTCAAAACTTGGAGAAACCAATTCAAGCTCTCTCTCAAGTTCGGATTCGGATATCATCGGATTCGGATTCTCGGATATCAACTCACGGTTCAGAATCGGATATCAGTAATTCGGATTCGGATATCAACTCAGAAATCATCGGATATTTACTTAAACCCGAATCCGTATCCGAAGGATAAGATGGTTAAAAATCCGATCGGATATTTACTTAAAACCGAATCCGAATCCGATCGGATGTTACTTCTTAAATCCGAATTCGATCCGATTTCTCAATCGGATGTCAAATTGCTAACCATATCCGATTGTTTTCGAGTAATTCGGATCGGATATCCGATCCATTGACATCCCTACTAGTACATATACAAAACAATTGCTAGTATAAGGTGAACATAAGTCCTATTGGCAACTGGAGAGAATGTCTCATCATAGTCAATGCCTTCTTTCTCAGTGTATCATTTTACCATGGATCCACTTGCATTTTTTGAACATAGAGAACAAATGGTCTTCCTTACAGGAGGAAAATTGAGAAGTTCCCAAATCCTTATGGACCTCATCTCCTCTTCCATTGCTTTCTTCCATTCTTCTTTTTTTGGACAAGAGAGAGTCTTACACACCCTTTTATGACATCAATGTCATCAAGTACTACTATCGTGGCTTCATCTTCTATCTCAAATCTGCGATATGGAATTATTTTCCCTGCATTCTAACGAAACATCACTATGCAGTTCACTCTCACTATATTGAATCGATTGAGGCCATACATCTTGTGTCACTATCTCTTGATCATTTGTCTTTGTATATTCTAGGTCACCCAACTCATATAGTTGAACATCTCTATTTATATCATTCTTCTTAAGGTAATCATTTTTCAAGAATGTAGTATCATTGGAATCTATGCGAGTCACAATCCTATCTGCATTTTCTCTTAAGAAGACATAACCTTTGGAGTGTTCACAATATCGAATAAAGATTTCTTTCCCCTTGGTCCCAGTTTACCATACTGGTCGATGATTGCGAATCACAAATGACTAACGTTTGGCTCTCTGCCCATCCATCATTCATATGGAGTTGATGAGGTACACTTTTTAGGCACACCGTTAAGGATGCATGTTGTAGTCAGTAGAAAATCAACTAAAAAAGAAATAGGTAACTGTACTTATGCCATCATAGATCTGACCATTTCTATCAATGCTCGATTTCTTCTCTCAGCAGCACCATTTTGTTGTGGTGTACATGGAATGGTCAGGTGTCTATCTATGTCTTCTTCATCGCACATTTCCTTAAATTGTTCAGACAATATTCTCAACCTCAATCTATTCAAGGGGCTTTGATCTTTTGATTAAGATGATTCTCTACTAAGTTCATGAATCATTTGAAGCAATACAATGCCTCAGACTTGTGGAAGATTAAATACACATAATAATAGCAAGTATAGTCATCAATAAAAGTGATGAAGTATGATGTACCGCATTTAGATGCAATACTCATTGGTCCACATGTGTCAAATGGATGAACTGTAATATAATGAAAGCCATAATTGCTTTCCCAAATGGTTTTCGAGTTTGTTTTCCTACTAAAAACTATTCATAGACAGGCTTGTCAATATTTGTAAGGGATCGTAGTAATCCCTCATGATCTACTGTAATCAATCTATTTTGTCCAATATGCCCCACACCAGCATTTCAGATACATGCATGCATATTAATATACATTAAAGCATTCATTGTTCATATAATAGGAATTTGAATAAGTATTTAAAACAAAAAAAAACCATTTATTAACACACTAAAACAAATAATTGAGGCTACAGACAATATACTAACACAATTGTCTTTAAAAGGAAGTTTATAGCCAAATGTCATAAAAAAAATAAACAGAAACTAAATTTCGTTGAATATCCGAGGTGTGAAAATAGTAGATTTCAAGTACTTGCCAAAACCAGCTAGCAAGTGTCTGATCCATTGCACTTTTGCACGACTAGTGTTCCCTAAGAACAACGACCTTTTCCTTGCTCGATACTTTCGATATTCAATGAATGCACTGCGATCATGCATCGTATGGTCTATTATTCTTGAGTCTATAATTCACAAATGATGAGATCCTGCAATTAGAGCACAACTTGAAAAAAAAAAAAAAAGAACTTAAGGTCTAAGAAGTGTGCACATTCTTTGGTTCATTGCAGTATAGAGCGAATGACTAAGCTTCTTATATTTGAAACATTTCACCTTACTCTTGTCCTTCTTTTCATTGTGCTTTCTGTGGCATCTTTGTTTTTCATCTTGCTTTTTATTTTTCTTACCTTAATTTTTGCATGTTTATTTTTAAACAACCTTGGACTATCTCTCCTTTTGTTTTTTTTTACTACTTGAATTTGTTGTTTATCTGTAATGTTGTGTTCCTATTGACTTCAGCTTTCTAATCATATTAGCTATCTTCCTGAGATGCTGACTAAGAGTAAGTTGGTTCTGTTTATGATATAATCCAAATTTAATAGTGAGCTTTTTGAGTTTGGCTAATGTTCCACCAAACCTGTCCTTAAGGGCTAGCCACACTTATTTTGTAGCAGTATAATGCTCAAACTAACACGTGATGTCATCTTGAATTGGGCACAACATTGTGACTCTAGCCACACTATCATTTTTACATTTCCATGCATTATAAGCTTTAGAGTCCTTTTGTGCTTGTGCATTATTTCCCTTAGGTCTAATCATGATGTGGTTCAGTGCATCAAGAGCTTTAACCTTTTCTAAGGCGAAACTATATTTTTCTGTCATATATCACAGTTATCCACATTCAACTTCTCAATGCATGCTAAATCTAAGATTGACTTACTTGGAGCAGACATATCCTAAGCCAACCAGAAAGAAAACAACCGCCATAATTATTAATGTGTGTCACTAATATATGTCAAAGAAAACTTATTGCACATTTATATGTATAGCTAAGTCAACACCTCTAGTTGTATAATACTTCACACTAGATGTAGGATCAAAAGGTCACTAAATTTGAAATCATCTCCCACTCTCTTAGTGATCTGTGGCTATACAACTAAGTTGTGTACGTTAGCTCTAATATCTTACTGGAGTAGATGCCCATCATCATGTATACGAAACCAAGTATTACAAGTACAGTTGAAGAATTAATCATGCATAAAAATTGAATCATTAATAAAATAATGCAATTTCATTAATTATCCATATAAAATTGTTCATGAATGACAAGCAGACAAACAAAATGTAGATAAAAAAAAAATATGAATCTGAATAGACCCACTACAACAATGTTCAAAGATTGTCTTAAAAAAGAAGAAAAAACAGAATAAATTCAATCTACAATGCCTATGTCTAAAAGCTGAGTTTAGATCTCGCATAATTGTGTGCTACATCGAAAAATTTTGATCTATAATCGAAACGCCCTCATGTTGAAGAAGGTTTCAAAGTTGTTCTTTCTGGCATGCCATTTGTGACATCTCACTATTCCTTGAATGTGGGTGTCGCAACTTCCCATTCCTAAGGACACAAGTATCATCTCGGGCACGGGATCGCCAGAACTCTTGTTTTATTTAGTGCTATTCCACGAGTTTGATCTCAGTAACTGCCTTATCAAAAGTTAATACACTGTCATGTCTGTCCAAACATTTTTCTCTAAATATCAACTAGCATCGTTCTTTTCTCTATTGACAAGAAAAATATGAGCGCCTATGTCACTCTAACCAGCAACCAACTGCCCATTAGCCACTAGTCCAAGCCTACCTACCAACACTGACGTCTCTTTTGGCCTGGGGTAGGCAAATAAAAGGAAGTCCATATACATGGACTGGACTCCTCCGGTGCCACTGTGCCCCTTGACTTGCTTCTTCAAACACGTCCTCTAGGTTTTTATTAAATTATGAATAGGATGAAGTCCATATACATGGACTGGGCCTGGACTCCTCTTGTGCTACTGTGCCCCTTGACTTGCTTCTTCAAACACGTCCTCTAGGTTTTTATTAAATTATGAATAAGATAGGCCAACCGAAAAAAGGTAAAATAATAGTCTTATCGGTATTTTAAATTTTTATTAGTATTTTTTATTTTATTATGGATTAATAATCTAGTACCCCTTAAATTTCGGTTTAAGCCAGCGGCCAACCACGGAAAGCGAACTGCTGCTGCTAGTCCCAATCATCATATGGTCGGTATTTTCGGCCTCTTGTTCTCCCTCTCTTCTCTCTCTTCCTTCAAAAAAATTATGAAAAAAAAAAGAAAAAAGAACATTACAAACTTTTCAGAAAAGGTAAAACTCAAAAAAAGATTGAGTAACGTTTAGTTACAATTTTAAGTACCCAAAACAGTCTAGTATGATTTGTCGGCCATATGGGAAGCACCTTTATGATCATGAGTAGACGATCTCCACTAGTAGCTAGCCTTATAATGCATTGGAGTTCATTAATTTTAGCAAGGTACTTTTGTTTGGTTGAATTGGTGAAAAATTTTGGTATCTATATTCGCTTAAAAACAACCATATAATACCGGACTCTTTCTCTCTATTTCTCTCTCTCTCTCTCTCTCTCTCTCTCTATATATATATAAAAGTTAATGCACTCTTGTTCAAGTGAGCGGTGCAGGAAAGGTCTGATCGTTCCCTCAGGCGAGCGATGCAGGCAAGACCTGCCCTCTTCTACTTTTATGTTGGCTGGGTTGCTCCAATAAAAATTTTGCCTCCTCAAAAGAAAAAAGAAAAAAAAAAAAAAAGGTATGGCAGCACCCCTTTGGTCCTACCGTTATCGTCAAGTAAAAAAAAAAAAAAGCACACACACGGTGGTCTGCCTTTGGAGGATCTGCTAATTTCCTTAAAACGCAACAACATGCAAACTGATTCATCAAGATGAAGAAAAAGTTCCCACGAGATCAGAGAGTTGATCCGTAACCAGTGGCTCTGATACCAATAATGGTTATCTCAAAGCTACTGTTTATCTTATACAACAGATTAGTTTTGTTACCTCAAATGTGCAGCGGATGAAGACCAACTCTAATGCCTCGACGTAGATGACTTACTCACACTTTGGAGAACGCCCAGCTTTGCCATTTCCACCGTTGCTCTTCCGTTTTCCTTTTCTCGTTAATCTTTGCGTTTTCAATCAAAACTGAAAACGGCAACTGCCAACCTTGCGGGCGATGGTGCGTTACAGCACTTGGCTCATAAGAAACTTGGGTCCTTTCCCTCCTGGGCGGCCTCAGACCTAAGTCCAACAAAATTGTGTCTACACTGTGAGGGTTATAGACTCATTTCCTCAGGACCATATGATTAAAATGGGAAAATAGTTGATACAACCCAGCCACATTCTGCTAGTTTTACAAGGTTTACTATTATATTGTTGATGCCTTGTTTGAATTGGAAGCATGACACTGTAACATGAATGCCACCAGTGATATGTGAAGAAACTGTGTTAAGGTCGAGTTTTATATCCACTCTTGGTAATATTCTCGTTGCTTTGGTAATTTATGGATATGGTTAAAGATTCCAAATCCTTTGTATGAGCTATATACACTTGTGATGCCAAACATGAATATTCGTTTTCATTTTGACTTGTGAATGCACTTACCTTCATCTGTTTCTAGTGGGGACCCTGGTCCTTGGGTTTGCTGAGTTCTTTTTCTCTATCATTGAAAATTTTACATAGTTCAAGAGAATTCTTAGTACTTCAGGAAACCCAAAATTGGATTGGTTGTTTGAATAGTTTAAGCGGTGGAATCAAATTGGCCATGCTTTTTGGAATACGATCTTAACTGGGTAGACAAAAATCTTTTCCTTTCTTGGATTGATTTTTCAATTGAACTACCCTAAATTTGTGGTCAGAATCTCATGATGCCTTATTTTACTACCATACCAAAACAATTCTGATGAAAAATTGAGGTTATGGGGTCATTTGGTAAACTCAACAACATGTTATTATTTCATGAACCAACCCTAAAAATTGAGGTAGATTCATGAAACATTTAAAATTTGTCCCATAAATCTACCCCCTCTTTTGGATAGATATATGAAACTGTCACTGTTGCCAAACTGCCCATAAGAAATACACAAAATGTTGACATCTTCGACTGGACATAAATTGAGGTAGATTCATGAAACATTTTAAAAATTGTTCTATAAATCTACCCCGTTTTTTTGGAAGATACATGAAACTGTTATTGTTGCCAAGATGTCAATAAGAAATACAAAAAAATGTTGACATCTCCGAGTGGACATGCATCATAGCTGCACTTGTCTCGCCTCTCATTTCTTGATGCAACGACATTCTTTCAGATAACCATTGAGAGGAACTATTTGTGACACATGATCTTCGTTACTGATGACATTTCCTAACTGAATTCAATAATTATAGTTCCATGTAAATTTAGTCACTTCATTGACCAACAACACTACCAAGATGCCTGGCATGTGAAGATGGTAAACTCCAGATGATTTTTTTTGTGAATCTTGCATATTGGAAGTTGAAGATGGTTGTGAATGGCAATGACTAACAAGTGGTAGCGCTGAGGGGCACTTACAATTTACAAATACATGTTTGAAAGGCACAATGCTGATAAATATGCAACACTTTGTGGTAAACCAATATGTGAATAAGGGAATTTTGTTGGGATGTGTGGGCAATTTCCCACACATGCACACATGTGGTTCCATCCCTAAGACTAACATATAAAGTAAATCTTGTGACCCCTCATATCTCACACATTCTAAGTCACTGATGAATTAAATGCAAAATCTATTAGAAAAAAGTTCCCTCGATTTGCTGCATCATAGATTGGATATGAATATGATGCAAATCATTCTTAGGTTCAGCGATGATATGTTAAATCTACAGTTCATAAATGATTATTGTCAATGTTTAAAAACTCACCGAGTCAACCCGGTGACTTGGGTGACTCGACTCGGCTCACCCCCCTAATGAGTCGACCCAATAGGTTGACTCGCTTTACTTTATTTTTCAATATTTTATTCCTTTTAATTTACAGTTGATGCATGTTAAAATATAAGTTGTGTTTGTAGCTGTATTAAAGAAACAAGTTCAGTTTGTTAAAAATGAAAAAATATTAACAAAATTTATAGAGTTTTTCTTATTGTTTTAGCATTTAACATGCTAAATTGCAACAATATTTGCATTTAACATGCTAAATTGCAACAATTCATGGAGGATGAACTTAACTGGGACTTTATGTTAGTTTGACCTTTTTTTGTAATCATATAAGTGAAATTACATCATTTTACGAACTTTTTATGTTTAAATGACAAGTTATACACACACACACATACATGCATATACATATTTTTTTAAAAAGTTAACGTAACCCGGTCCGAGTCACCGAGTTGACCCATCGAATCACAGGTCGAGATCAGCCAAGTCAAGTCCTGAGTCGAGTCGATTCCCGAGTCACTGGGTTTGAAAACTTTGATTATTGTGAAGTCTACATTGCAAGTTATTGTGTAGTATGCAAGCTCGATGAGTAGCAATTTAACAAGCCTACATAACATCGCTTTTGAGGATGACCCATTGCACATTATAAATGGCTTGTATGGTATAACCATAGGCCATACCCACAACTCATAGTGTGTACAACCAAAACTGGAACAGATGATGAAAAGACCAATCAGTGGAAATCATAATGACAACAATTAATCAACTAGTGAGCAATGACTCAAGTGAATGTCCATACGATACAGAAAGTTATTTGACCTAGTTGTATTTTATTCAATCAGAAAATCTTAGTTGATTGTGATTTGTTTTGGATCTTAAGTGAACTAAAAAACTAGAGAATTTGATCATGCATATCGATCAACCAAAAGCAAGTTTGAGAGAATGGTCAATTCTTTCATGACTTCAATGTCCAGAACTTGAGTTTTGTTGGCAGCAAAATCTCCTTCTACTTGTCCAGAATTCTGATTCAAGACCTTCAATTGAAAGAAATCTATAGTTTAATACCTGGGTCACAATTGCCACGGTAGTATGGTTCTCAAGAAGGAAGTTGCTGGCAGCCTCAGGTGGATACCCTAATGCAAGTAAGTTGTGATGGTTATGATGATGGCGTACCAGTTACCATAACAATAGTGATAAAGTAATGATGGTGGTGATGGAGTCTCATGAATGATAATGGTTGTGTTAAAAACAAAAGACAAAGGTTAAGAACAGGTCATGATCATTTTGAAGTATAGAAGAGACACTTAGTTGTATCAGTGGGAGAAGTAATTATCATGGTGGTGCTGATCAAGGGTAGAGCTAGATTTTTTTGCTTTGGAGGCCAAATGCTCCAGGGTTATACATATAATGTTTGAAGAAAATCACAAGGGCCCATTCAATTTTTTAGAATTTCTAAATGGGTTAAGTTTAAATTCTTTAGGATATTAAAATGTAAATCCTTTCCTTTAAAAATTTTTGGGTGTGTGGGAGCCATGGTCCCTGCTGGCCCCACTTGGCTCTGTCTAGGGCGGTGTTCATTCGTGATTGGAGGCAGAGATAGAGATTTTTTTTATTAGGAGGGCAAAACTATAGTATCAAAATTTAATAGTGTTGATACACAAATTTTCAAAATTTTTATGTTGGTTAAATGAAATTTTTAAAAAATTACATGTAATTAAAAAACACGGGGAGGGGCCATGGCCCTATCGATTGCCCCTGACTTCCCCCTTGATTGTGATGGTAAAGATGATGCTAGATTTAAGAACTCCATGGAGATCATGGCAAAATTTCCCCTTAAAAGACTAGTTCTGAAATTCAAAGCTCTTGTCCAACGTTTCAACCATAATCACCAAAGAAACTCAGCTCGCATGACAGTGCTTGTCTACTCACCATTATAAGTTAGGGATTTCTAATGAAGTAGCATTGCTTCCCTATTAACACTGACTTTGTCAATTGACAGCTTTGAAGGTGCTTCTCTACCCACCATCAGCAGATTCTATATTTCTGATGAATTTCCATCATTGATGTTCTACCTCTGACATGGAAGCTTCTTGTTCGTCAATGAAACAATGAAATCCTTACAGCCATTGTCTGGAAGCAAAGAAATCACCACTCTTTCTCATTAGATTGCAGCTCTAATGCTCCATTCTGCTTTTCCTCATCAGTTAAGTTAATCATTCGAGCAACCAAAATCCCCCTTTTTTGTTAATAAATTCTTACTCTAACACCATTCCACCTTTATCCCTCATTAGTAAATATGAAGATCTCACACACTTACTAGAGCCATGCCTAATGGTTAATGGAGCTAAGAGCATCAACAGAGAAGGATTAAGACATCCTCAATTGGCGCCCTTTTATAATTGAAAAATCAGTGGACATGATCTAGACACATCTAAGAATCTGCCCAGTTTACATAGTTTAAAAAGTCTAGTATAACTCAAGATATTATCCTTGGAACTTCAGGACTGAGACATATCAAAACATACTTTATAGACAATTGGTTTCAATAATTTGGTTGAAAAACCCACTAAACAGACTTGAATTAAGCTAAATATTAGACATACGTAATAACAATGTGCAACCAACAAAATTAAAATATTAATCCCAAATCACGAGGTATGATATCTGCAATTTATGACAGGTAAAATGCTTAGTAGAAAATAGAAAACCGATTTTGGTAGAAAAATAACTTCCATAAAATGATCCAAAATGGCATCAATACTACCGTGATTGGGCTAAAATTTGATCTGGGATATCTGTATTCATCTTAGAAAGACTTCTTTTACACATTTGTAAAAAGTCATAAACATGTTTAAAAAAAAGGTTGGCCAAAATGACTTGAGAGTTTTGTAAAATTTGGTTTGGGATGTCTAGACGTGTCTAGAAGCAACTTCTTTTTATAGAATTGAAAAACCAGTTCTAGATATCCAAATATGGTCCCAAGAAATTATGTTCAAAAAGCTGGATTTCATAGAAAATTCTATGAAAAGACATGGTTTGGCCATGGGAGTCCCAAATTTAGAAAAGGCCAAGTCTAATTACAATGCTAATTCGGTTGGAATATGTTAAAATCTATTGTATAACAGGTTATGCAAGACAAAATCTAAACTATTAGACATATTGGGACAAAAAAACTATGCGAAAATACATATAAATATCCACCATATGAATGCCTACATGCGTGCTACATTACCTAATATTCTAATTAAAGAACATAAGCGGCTAACTTGCATGATCTAAATAACTAATGAAATGAAAGCTACTTAATATTACCTTGATGTAGCCTTTTGCTTTGCATGAGGGGCGGAGGGAAGAGGGGCCCGGCAGGAGACTTGACCCCCCTCACATTTTTGGAAAAAAAAAATTATACATACGTGTTTGAAAATTTTTAACTTGGCATATGTAAAAATTCTAAAAATTGTTGTTTGGCCCTTGTACAAATTTTGAAAATACTATTCGGCCCTACCTAAAAAAAATGTTGGCTCCTCCCTTGCTATGCATGGTTAGGAATAGCTTAACACTATATAGTTGTGAATGCAATGAAATGAATGCATATGCATGGAAGATGCTTTGGAAAGACAATATGATTATTGTTGCAATCTTAAGGTAAACCCATCCATTTTGTATGTACAATTAAGCCTTCATCCAGCCTTTTCATAAGAAAATTGGAAGAGATTAAATGTTAGTGTAGTTAGGCATAATAAAAGCAAAGATGAAAGTGATAAGCAGGAAGTGGTTTCAACTTCTGTGAAGGCTGAACCAATTTCGATTCTAATACATCGGAAAATAAAATCACGAAAAAGGAACAAGCAAAGTAAGAGATGTGCTTACCTTGTCCAAAAGTGAGTCAAACTAAAGAGCTTTTGTAAAAGGAGAGAGAGTTCAAGCTAGGAATATTCAAGGATCTTCATGAACTAGATATTGATATCAAACGGGGGCAGATTTTGGATTGGGGATTGGACCCAAAGAAGGCTTCTAGAGTATTGAACTTGGATAACTGACAATATAGATGGATTGATTTGAAATGAAGATCCATATTTGGTGTAGGAGTGGATTTCTAGATCTTGGATTGAATCATGGACTGGGCAAGAAGGTCTAATGTCTAGAAAAAATGAAGTAGGTCTTCGACACCAAATAGACATGGATCCTGAGTTTGAAAAAACCCAATCCAGAAAAAGATGTTGGATTATTCATTGATCTTAAATAGATTGAAAGTTTGAGTTGAAATTGAGCTATAGATCCAAAATAGAAGATGGATTTGATAGAGATGCAATGAGGTTTTGGAGGGATTTGGAACCAGAAACTGACATTGGATTGTGATTTCAATAGTTGGATTTGAGATAAAGGTCTATAGTAGCAGATGGATTATGAATCTAGAGAGAAATGGATTTAGGTTGAAGGGATGTAGATCTAGAACTTAATACTAGATGGTGGATCAAAGAATTGGACTTGGAATTGAGATATCAATTGAAAATAGAAGGTGGATCATTGATTTAGATCAGACAATGGATCTAGGTCAGCAATCCAAAGTCTAGAATGATAAAAATTGGATCAGAGGTAATAGATGATAAAATAAATAAATATAGGATCTGAATTTGGAAAACATGAAATAGAAGAATGTAGCTTCATGTAGGTCTCATTTATGTCCATTATTAGGTTTGAACCTAGTGGTTGGTGGTAGGCCTGGGCGTCAGGCCGGGCCACCATCAGGTACCCGGTACCTGGCCCGAGAAAACTGGGTCCCGGGCCAGATGATGCAGCCCAGGTCGGCCCGGCCCAGCCCGATCCGGCCCACTCCCCCTCCCCCTCCCCCTCCCCCTCCGTCTCCGGCTCCAACCCCTCCTCCTTTAGCTCCTCCTCCTCCGGCGACATGAAGGCCGGCCCAAGAGTGTGCTCCCCATGTTCTCCTCTACGAGCGGCCCCGATCGGAAGGTGGTGGTCTTAGGTTCTGCAGGTGGCATCGTCCAGCCCCTTGCGCTCCTGATGAAGCTTAACCCCCTTGATTCCAGTCTCGCTTTGTACGATATTGCCGAAACCCCTGGCATGACTGCCGATGTTAGCCACATCAATTCCAGGGCTCAGGTCCACCCATTTCCCCGCCTCTTCTTCTTTGTTTTTACTTCCTTGTCGAGTTTGCTTCATCGGATCTGCAGATCTAGGGAGCTGGGTTCTCGGGTTTCTTATTATTTGGATGAATAATCTGTTTCAGGTGGCTGGGTACATGGGCGAGGATCAGCTAGGGCAAGCCTTGGAGGGTTCAGATGTGGTCATCATCCCAGCCAGTGTCCCCCGCAAACCTGGCATGACCCGCGACGATCTCTTCAACATTAACACCGACATCATCAAGTCATTCGTGAAGATGATGACAAGCACGGCCGTCGGGCGTCGGAGTCGAAGATGCGGAAGGGACCCGGATGAAGGCTCAAACGGGCCCGGCCGGGCCTGGGCCCATGCTTTGGGCCCAATGGGCCGGCCCGGTCTGGTGCCCACCCGGGCTCATTGAGATTGCAATAAGTAAAGCTCAGCTGATGAGTCCCACCATTAAATATGACAATTTTATAGAACTTCCAACCTTGCATTGAGAATTGATGATAGAACCTATCAGTAGCAGTAGGCTGAAATAACTTGATTTGGAAGGCCATGCCTAAAATAGCAACAATGTGACAACTATCATTTTGAAATCAAAATCAAAGTTTCCATTGGACTTGAATATGACAAGAATTTTTCAATTGACTACTTGTGTCAAAAGAACATTTTATATCTACCATAAATATCTTTACTTTTGGTGATTATGTCCCTCTAAAAAAGATTGCATAGTAGTTTCACCTCTAGATAGAGCCTAGCTTGAGTTCCATTTGGAAATTCTGCCCAAATTATTCCAAAATCAACTTTTCTCAAATGATGCTCTTTAAATTTTATGTCCCTAAATGAAGTAAAGTAGTGAAGTACATTAACTGAAAAGTATGAGTTTGAGGGGGTTTCAAATGGGATTTTCATTAGACAGCTTAAGGAGATTTGCCAATACAAGAATTTGATGGAAGAAATGGAAACTTGATGAAATTATTGCTGAAAAAATTTTGAAGTATACATAGAGTGAAATAAGTGGGCTAAGTGACCTGTGATAGTAATGGATTGGGTTTGAACTGGAATGGGGTGATTGTGAGTTTGTAGCAAATTAAAGCTAAGGCAGATGGAGCATGATGAATTTGCTTTAAACTCAGCCAGGTTGATCAACTTCAATTGAGTTAAAACAATGCAAAACAATTGCTGAGAAGTGGCCACTCTTAAAATGAAAATTTAATTGTACTAGCTCTAAGTCACTTAAAATCCAAAAGTGAGCTACGATCAGGCTTACTACATCACAAAAAATTTGCAGTAAGCTTGATATAAGCTTAGGGTACACAATTGAGCTCAAAATTAATCATTCTTAAGGGAAATTAAGGTGGGGTAGGACGAGCTAAGGCCATTTAGGATAAATGAGAGTAGAAATTGTTGTAAAAGAAGAATAAAGTGGAACAAAATGAGCATAAAATAGTTGACAAACAATTGGAAAATGACATAAAATGAGGGAGTAATTTGAAAATAAATAAAATGGAGGTAAACTTGGCAAAGAATTAAAACATTTGGGATGTTTACACCTCCTCTTCCCTTCTGCTCTATTTTTCTAAACTCGCTTCTTCAACTCTCACTTCTTCAATCCTCTTTTTTCAACTCTTGCTTTTGCAATCTTTACTTCTTAATTTCACTTCTATCTCTCTATTTCTACTTCATTTCCACTTCTATCTCTCGATTTCTACTTCATTTCCTTTTGTCCTCTTAATTTCCTTTTCATTCTCTCTTTTCTCAAGCTCCCCAACATCTCTCTCTTGATTTCCTCTACATTCAGCTGTGTCTTCTTCCATTCTCACTTCTTGAATTCACACTTTATTGCTCATTTGTTCAATTCCCTTTTCTTCTGCCATTCTAGTTTCAACTGGGTTTCTACTCATATACAATACAGTGCAGCTGATCCATGTTGTCCATAGTTATGTCATGCCTAGGTACAAGTAGCTTTGAAGGTACCTTAACAACAACCATGGACATAGCAGTTGGGCCTTCTTAACTAGAGCCATGATATCTACAAAATACAATAATTCAAATGGCATGTATATATATCAATAACGATATCTACCCATTGGAAACCAACAGGCAACAGTTGAATGATTAGTTAAACATTCCTACAACAAGATTGACAAAGTTGGTTTGTTATGATTTTTATGAGATAGCAATTTAAGTTTATATCTCTAAACAAAGAAATCACTCAATAGTTTTTTTGCATTGCCGATCGTGTTAGCAAATGAAGCATTGAAAGAATTAAATATCATTCTGCAATTTACTGTTATGCATATAAAAAGCAAACTTGTTTCTACAAGGCCGATCAATGATCTTTTACAAAATATATACATGGTGACAAGTAGACATCATTCAATACACTAGATACAAAATAGCGATTTGTTTTGACATCCCTGAACTGAAGAGATTTTATATCTTCTCTAGCAAGTTACTATTCTACATACTAAGAACAAACTTGTTCCTAGAGCAAGACCGACCAGTTGGGCTCTGACATTTCTTATAAAGTATATCATGTCGACTTGAGTATATATTATAATGTGCAACATATACACTCAATTCCATTATGTTCATGATTTACTTGTCATGCATTAGAGATCTTCTATGCATCTCCTTTCTTTGTTACATGATAACCTAATGAAACTTGGTAACGGTAGATCTTTGATTTCCCAGGTAAAACTACACAAAATACTCTCACAACAATAGCACATAAAAATTACATGACAAATAAAAATAAATAAAACTCATCATAATAATGCCCTGGAAAAGGATGACACTCCCATACTAACGATTTTCAACTTTGAGGGAAACTCCAGGCATCTGCTGACGAGGGCCTTGCAAGGGATTTGTTGTTTGATGGTTCTCGTTCTGCTGAGGTCTTTCAAAAAGGTGTAGCATGTTCTTGAAGCTGTGAATTGAAAATTAATACCTTAACCTGGGAGTTAATGTAAATTATGAAACATTAATTAAACAGGCATTTGGAAGTTGAGCGGCTTGACGTGGCCTTGGGAGTACCAAGGTTCCGTGGGGGCCTGAACATTCAGCGCCGTTCCCTCCACGTCTTCCCTCGGCACACAGGGCACTCATTCCTGCCGTTCCTTCCACGGGTCAGGTATGCTTTGCTTCACGAACAGGCCATCCCCTTCTTTTTATTCGCGTCCCTCCCGCGTCGGACGGAGAGAGTGAGAGACAAATGGATCGTACGGAGATCGTGTTCTTCGACGTAGAAACCAGCGTGCCCTTCCGAAGCGGGCAAAAGCACGCACTATTGGAGTTCGGGGCGATTGTGGTCTGTCCGAGGAGGCTGGAGGAGCTGCGGAGTTACTCCACGCTGGTGAGGCCGGCCGACCTCTCTTGCGTCTCTCCGACATCAGTCCGCTGCAATGGAATCACGAGGGACGCCCTCTCCACCGCCCCTTCCTTCCATCAGGTGGCCGAACTCGTCTACGACATGCTTAACGGGAGGGTGTGGGCGGGCCACAACATTTTGAGGTTCGACTGCCTTCGAATTCGCGAAGCCTTCGCAGAGATTGGTCGTCCAGCGCCGGAGCCCAAGGGGATTATCGACTCTTTGGAACTGCTGACGCGCAGGTTCGGAAGAAGAGCAGGAAACATGAAGGCACGTCTCCTTTTCCTCTCTCTTTCCTCTCCCTACCATTTTCCGCTTCTTCTAATGATGGGTCCACTTCAAGGCGGTTTCTTCTTCCATTCTTTCCAGTTTCTTCTTCTATGGGACTTAGTTGTGCTTCTTATTTGTCCTGCAACTATTAGGTCTACATCTTGATTCATGCTCACACACACACATACACACAGACAGAGTTCGGGAAGAGGATGGGGGGGGGGGGGGGGGGGAGAGAGATAGAGAGAGAGAGAGAGAGAGAGAGAGAGAGAGAGAGAATACATTGAGCGGAAGATGTTGATTAGTCATAGTTCTTTTGACCCCCCTATCACAGGCATTATCAAGATTTTTCCTGCCTTCCCCTTACAAGCACCTCGTTAGTGGACATTCTATATTTTAATGTTTTCGAGAATAGGCTTATAAGAGAAGTTAGTCCCAATGTATTAGATTATGTTTCTGCAAAGTGTAGGATTAGTGTGATACAATGCAGAAGCTCTACGGCTCAGTCAATTTCATGTTTAGCAGGACCAAGCTAATTGATTGTTTGCCTTTCACTAACATTTTCCATTGTCTGTTTTCTCCGTCAGATGGCTACTTTGGCATCTTATTTTGGGCTTGGCCAACAGAAGCACAGGTACTTTATCTGCTTTCTTTGACGTAGTTCTGTCTATTCGGACGATTGACTGGCCACAGTTTCCTTTACTTTCGTATATTAATTGCTTAATTGTATAGCTGTTAAATCGCTTCATTATTTAACATGTTTATTTCCTTAATCGGTTGCATCTTACATCACATGCACAATGCTTCTACAAGTAATTTTGTAAGGAGTGTTTCTGTCTAGCTATTTACCTACTGGTCATTTTGCAACAAACGTAGAAAATGTACTACTTCGGATAAGGTGATATTGTCTGGAACAGAACCTAAAAAGGAAGAATTTTTAGCTCCAAACATTTGGTTAGACCTTGAAAATCAAAATTATTTTGGAAAAATGGGTCATCCGCATTCAAAAGGGGTTTGGAGGCTAGTCACAAGTTTGAGCCAGGGTTTGGGCGCAAGACCCAATGCTTGCACAAATGCCCACCTTCTGAGCAGCTAGATGTTCATAAATTTCCTCTGGTACAGGAGTAGAAGGAATTAGTTGCTATTTGTTTGATCAACTTGTAATTGTGAGTAACCCAACATATTTCCAATTTCTGATCAAGAATAAGCTTCAAATCTAAATCTTGTTATTGTATCAGGAGCTTGGATGATGTTCGGATGAATCTGGAAGTTGTCAAGTATTGTGCAACTGTCTTGTTTTTGGTGAGTTTGATGCCTATGAACTATGAAGTCTGGATTTTGTCATATGTATCATTTGTGTACTCTCTTGCATGGTGAGCAACTGTTTTGAATCGTTTGTGATTGTTTATGTGCATGTATATCATCAATATTGCTAGATACAACCTACATCGTGAGACATGCCTAAAATCCAGGCAGAACTTGGTGCATTATACAGTCTAAAAGAAAAACTAAACCAAGAAAACACAATATTAGGTTTTTAAATTAACAATAGAACTGAAACATTTCTCAATGAAAAACATATCACTCTCAATTTATAACAACAAAATAATTAAACTGCACAATACCACTGATGCCAGACGTTCCATAACATAGTAATGAACATGGTCAGAAGTTTGGATGTGGAATAATAAAGTTAAACAATTAAAAATTAAAGGTTATATATCATAAAGAGAGCATTTTACAATTTAACATCCCCGGCTTGTATACTGTAGTGCACATAAAATTTTTAATTTCTTAAATCCCAAATACTAAAATCCTATTTCTATTTATTAAAACCTAAAAACGTGAACTGAAGCCTCAAATTACTAAATCTAATTAGAAAAATAGTGGAACATAATTCCTCAAGATGATCACAGTTTCCATGTTGTCAATTGTCTTCAATTTTATAATTCTAATGAACTAGAGAAAAAGAAGTGCATATATATATATATATATATATATATATACACACACACACACACATATGTACATATATATGGCAAAATCATCTGCAACATCAAAAAGAAAGAGAAAAGGAAAATCTACATCAAAATAGACAAAGAAGAAAGCAAAGCTCTGTTGACTGCAGAAGAAGTAGAAAACTGAAAATTATCTGCCTTGGACAATAATGGAAAGATGTCAACTATTGAGTGCCTAAGTAAGCCTAAGCACCCCTGGGCAATAACCTAGAAGTGACTAATGGTCTATCATCTAAGAACAAAAATCAAGTGACCAGCCAAGCTTATGAGGCCTCGGCACACCAAGCATGCTTTTACCAACATGGATGTTCATCTGCATTGGAGGATTGATTGTCTTTGAATGTTTGTCAGAAAATAGATTTCTGACATCTAGATGAAAGCTGCAGTTCCTTGACTTATATTTACAAGCCACATTTGGCACTATCTGAGGATGTTGGAATGATTACCATACGTGCTGTCTGAATTGTGTCGCTGTGATGATCAGTAGTCTCTCCTGGTGCTACAGTCCTACAGTTCATCCCAGTTGCTTGTTCTTATTTGGTTTCACCTCCATAATATCAAAAACAGCACCCTTTTGTTGCATCAATATGTTCTTTCATTCGTATCATTGAAAGTTTTTTCTGGAATAGGCAGTCATCAAAGAATCTTTGGGTGGAAGCCATCAAACAAACTTATAAAGTAGCTTTCGTGACTCAGTAACGTACTCCTTATCCTGCAAATATGTTGTTGCATGATAATTCCTGCAGGAGTCCAGTCTTCCTGAAGTTTTGATGGTTGACTCTTCAAACATGGTCAAGCAATGCCATTGTGTTGCTGAGGCTGCATGCTCTAGAGATGTAGGCTCTACTCTAACCTTGATGACAACCCACAAGTTACCTTCTACGTCTATGAAGCAGCCACACAAGGTTCCAGATTCTCTTAAGGTGCCTGACAGTAGAGATCCCTTTGACTTGTCCAATTTCATTGATGAAATTGAAACAACAAACACCTCCCAAAGGGATGCTAATCTTCTGGATGGAAGGAGGCAATCGGATTCATCTGAAATGATGCCTAATCTGCCTGCTGTGTCTAAGGGCTCATCTAGCAGTTGTTCTGGGTTCTTGGAATCGCATCAGATCTCCTTGGCTGCTTTGAATGCATCTCTTGTTCCATTTTTGGGGGGATGCCAGCGAATAGCACTGCTTCACAATGGGGTTCCTTTGCAAATTTGTGGTGTGAATATGAAGATTCACTTTGGAGTGAGCTCAAAGTATCTTGATCATTCTGGACGACCTCGAGTAAGTATTGTAGTAGAGCCACCCAAAGCATTGTGCGAGATCCTGGACAGATGTGATCAACTCGCTCGGCAGTTGTCTTCTGATTCTGGTAGTGACTCAGAATGGAGAACCACTGTGATCCGGAAGAATGGATTCTCAAACTTGGGCCCTACATTTCGTCTGCAGTAAGTTTCTTATTTCCTTCCCTTGTGTGATCCAAGAGATCTCTTTGATCCTAGTTTCTTCTGCATCCATGTGTGGTGGTCTTATCATTCGAGTGTCGTGTATTCATATGGAAGGCAGATGTGCTCAGTTCATCCAGTGGGTTACATGAAACACCACAAGGAACCATAGTTGAGGCACCAGCCAGAAAATGCAGGGGTCCTAGTGGTGTTTCACCTTAAGAAGGTTGACTCACATGAGCTGAATTCCGTTTATTGAGTAGGTAGGTAACTCACGCTCATGAGTGAGGATGCACCTGGATTTCTTGTTACTATATATGTAGCAGTACTTGTTCGGCCATGTTATCCACTCTTTGCTTTGCATTCTCTTTCTATTTTCAGCATTCCTACTGCAACAAAAGGAGAGGGCTCTGCCTACTCTACAGAAATATATCAGCAAGAACCTACAGGAACAAGGAAACTAGTTTTCACTAAAACAAATGTTTCTGAGCTGGAGCCATTCTTTCTCCCAGGGACTCTAGTTGATGCCTGCTTTCGCTTAGATGTGTACGACTACCAACAGCATGCTGGTATCCGCCTGGTGGCAAAGAAGTTGTTGCTGCATCCTTCAATGCCAGTGCCTTCCGCAATGGAGGTAAATGCATGAACAAGAGGAAAATCAGACAGAATGTGCTGACCATGTATCTTTTGGATGGTTGTTTTACTTGTATACTAACCCATAGATCGCCATCGTATCATCACCTGGGAAATTTGCCATGGATTATTTAACTGATGATGATATAGGGGAAGAAATAAAACCTTTTTATTTGTCAAGAGAACCCTGTGCACATGGTCGAGTTGAGAGGTTGATCCTCAGTGAGCTTTTTTCGTGCTATCAGGTCGTGTAATCCTTTTTTATGTTTAAAAATAAAAATTGAAGAAAAGAAAATCAGCTTATCTCTGGTGGCCATGTGGAATTTTTTTAACGATCTTAAGATGATCGATACTTCTAGTGTGTATTATTTCAAAATCTTGATTGGCATTTAAGTTGTGAGATACTTGTTAAACCATGCTTGAATATTCTGAGGTCTTAACTTGTTTCTTTTAGCAAAGAGCCGGTAAACTCACCAAACAGATGTGTTAAGTCCACCTTAACAGATTATGATACTTAAATGATATTGAGAAAATGGACTACAATTAGCACATAGGCCAATAGCCCGAAGGTGGAGGTATCTCAAAGAGGCCGAAACCTCCCTCACCCCTACTCTCCTTTACCCCTCCACTCTTCCCCTCTTTCCAGCCCGTTGAGTCTAAGTCTGCTTGAAGTCTGTCAGCTATTGGGAAGAGTGGCCAGGGCTGCTAACACTGCCGATGCCATGATATCATGGAGCCAATTAACGGGAGGACTCTTCAACAGCCTGAGCCATCTTTTCTAGAGACATAAACTCCTCAACTTGCTGCAAGTCTTCTCACATGTATTTCCTCTTTACCGCATGGGTGAAGAGTCCTTTTCTTTCCAGTTGGCACAAGAAAAAAGATCACTTCCCACAAGCCGCTCCTGTTTAAGGCATTGATTGCAGCATTAGCTGACAAGTCCTCACCTATGTTGTCAAGGCAGCTACATGCCAGTCAGTGCCTAGGCCAAAAAGGCAACCTGGTTTTTTTTCAAAAATATATATAATAATATTAAGTATTACAATATTACTAATATTTGAAATGCATATAATAGAAATATAACACGCATAATTAACGTAAACAATAAAAAAGTAATTTTTGGTAATTGAAAATCATACAATCATTAAATATGCAAAAATCAATAACAAAAGTTTAACATTTCTCATTAAATGAAATAAAGTACAACAAAAAAAAAAAACTAAATTTAATCTTAATACGAAGGAATGTAAATCTACAAGAAGGCTTTGATTGTTTCACTAGGTTCTTCAACCTGAAGTTGCAATTTGTCTTGTTGTGGCTTCAACAAGTTCCTTAGTGGTTGATAATTGTCTTCTTTCTCAGAGTCTGGGACTACAAGTGAAGATAAATTGTCTTGTTCAGTTGAATAAACAATAGCATTATAAGGATGCTAATACGCTAACAAAGAAATGCTCGATACTTAGATGCCAAAATATAATGTTTACTTCATTAAACGTTAAAAATTAGGAAAATCAAGACAATAAGTTTCTAAAAAGCATGGTAATTAGATGATGAAAAAGATGCTTCTGAAGCATCGTCTAAATTTAATGATATATTAGCATCTTCATCTGTGTCCTTACAATTGGTTTCTTTTTATTCTTCTTAAATTTCAATCAACTTTCACTTTCCCCTAGCTTTGGATTCATTTTTTTGACTTTTATGTTATTTGTCTGATCATCTAGATGGACCATCATGGTCTTGAGAAGTGCCAGTTGCCATGTCAACAAGATCCTATATGAGAAAATAATCATCAACATAAACATTATCATCATCACTTGGCCATTCATCATTTTCATTAACTTCCCGCAAGACAATGGGATTAATTTTTTTGCTACTTCTTTTTTTTTTCATATTGTTCCGTTAACCGCTGATTATAATCCACAAACACTAAGTTATTTAACTTTTTGTGTTGCAACCTATTTTGCTTCTTTAGCTCCAAGACATTTAGCAATGTAAATATATGAGGATAATGCTTAACCCTCAAACAATATAAAAACAATAAAAAATGTTCATATCGGTTCGAATTTCGAAAGTACTCCAATTCCGTTCACAACTAGAAACACTGCATGTAAGACTCAACACTCGAACAACAAAATGTTGTCGTTTAGGACATCCAATGCCACAAAAGATCCACCAATCAACTATGACATATAAAAAAACCCTAATGTTATTTGTTGTTAAATAACCAAAATGTGTCATAAATTTATATCATGATTCAGAAGTCATAACTTACTTGGCAAAAGTATTTTCCTCTTCTGAATTACCATGTCCATCCCAAATGGTCCTTGTGCTTTACGATATGCCACTAGTTGGTCATGTATGTTATATGCTCTAATGGACTGCCAACTAGACATAAAAATACACTTGAATAGTTCTAGCTTGACTTCGTAATTGGACTTAATATTAGCATCATCATAGAATATTGAAGGATTTAAGTATAACCCATTTGCATGTAGAGGTTGATGCAATTGAGTATTCCATGTTTTATCAACAATTTCCCATATAGGTTGATATGAAGACTTATCTTTCTTCAAATTCACCTATTGCAATTTAAAAAATGCTAGATTGTAGAGTAATAACGAATCAACGAAGAAAAAATCTTACAAAGCATAAATAACTTGCTTCTTTGTTTTTTTATACTGTCCATTGCCTCATATATTAAACCCTCATGAAAAAGATGCATCTGAATTATCGTCCAAATTTAATGATATATTAACATCTTCATCTGCGTCTTCAAAATTGGTTTATTCTTCTTCGTCTTCTTATTGAATTTCAATCAACTTTAGCATTCCCTTGCCTTTGGATTCATTCTTTTGACTTCTATGTTATTTGTTTTATTGTCTTGACAGACCATCTTGGTCTTAAGAAGTGCTAGTTGCCTTGTCAACAAGATCCATGTGAGAAAATAATCATCATCATAGACATTGTTATCATCACTTGCCCATTCATCATTTTCATTAACTTCTCGCAAGACAATTAGATCCATTTTTTTGCAACTTCTTTTTCTTTCTTTATATTGTTCCCTTAACCGCTGATTATCAAACACAAAAACTAAGTCATTCAACTTTTTTGTGTTGTAATCTATTTCACTTCATTGTATGAAGTTATAAGACATTTAAAAATGTAAATATGATCACTGAAAAGGCAAATTAGTATACTTAGCATATGAAGGGGCTGCATAATGACCAGCCCTTTCATCGTGGAGACGATGGGAAAAAGGACGATGGGACGTGTAGCAGCAATATTGCATAAATAGGGAAGCAAAAAGAATTGCTCAAATAAGAAGGGGACATTTTGGAAAAAGAAGGCATTTAAATTACTGAAATCTACAAGGGCATAACCAGGGGGCGCTTCTCGTTGAAAAACTGAATACCTTTTCGTTTTTAGCTGGCGTCAGCACGGAACATCCAGTTCCATGGTCGGGGCCGCTCGCTGAGTTTGCTCCTATGGTGTATGGACGATCGGCTTGAAGGAAGAAAGGATGCTTCGCAGCAGAACGTTCCTGTTGGTCTTCCGTTGCTTATTCGACCCTGAACGACATTGATCGCCCTGTGGCCAAGGGAGAGGAATATGGAAGAGGAGAGACGGGATAAAAAGATGGAAGAGTCTTCGTCGTCGTCCAATCTCAGAGAACCTTTTAGATTGTGCAATGAAATGCAATTGCTGGAATTCCCGGACAAGTACGTCATAAGGCCAACGGATTCTCAATCCCTTCAGCCTTTCTGCATCGGCCGCTCTGACGGAGTTATTGGGCCCCTCGGTAGATCTTCGTTGCGCTTTTTTGTTGCTTTTCCTCTATGATAGAAATGAATGTTCATTTTATTTGATCCAATTGTTTCCGTGCCATTGAATTGGTTGTTCTCTCTCCTCTTTCGTTAACATAAAGAATTAGTTATGGCCGAGTCTATGTGAACTGGATATTTCACCTTTCCCCTCAACTTTTTGAGGTATCTAATCTGTTGTTTTCCCGGTTTATCTTATTGGTGTTCCTTCTTGAAAGCAAGGTGGATTTCAATTATTACGTTTTGGCCTATCAGCTACCATCCCGTATTTCGCGAATATGCAGGCCGTCATTAGATTCCGTGACAGATAAACCGGGCACTTCCATTTGCTTACAGCCAAATGCTCCAGCTGGTTCGACATGTGTAAAGGGGCATCCGTTTGTTGGTGTTCCGAGGGAGTCTCTCTCTCTCTCCAACGCGTAGAATGTCTGAAGTAGTGAGTGCAAGCGCTAGTAACCAAATAGGTGCTGCGATTAGTTCGGCTGTTGACTTTTTTCTTCCTTAGGTAAAAAAAATCATACCTGAAGTTTGGTAGATTTTAATTTAGGTTTTCTCCCTGAAGATTTTGGAAATCGTGGACCATAGTTAGATACCTTAAAACCTTGTCTACGTATTAAAACCTCATCTTACTGCTCGAAGATGGATAAGGGGCGGCGGTGGAAAAAAATTGATTCCATTATCATTGGTACAAAGGTGCGTTTATTTAGAACACATCTCTAACTTCGTTAAAGATTTGTCATTAAAAATCAAATGCTCCTGTCAAACGCTCGCTGGAGACGTGATCTTTTAGGTAGTTTATAACTTCCCGATAACTTTCAAAATTTATAAGCGCATTTCCTTTAGGCTTTTAAATATTTGCAACTGCTTGTTAATTGTTGGATCATTTCACCTGGGTTACACAAGTTCCTTACGAACAGCTAATGCCTTATCATAGTACATAACGTATAATTGAGTAGAAATTTGTAATAGATGATGTTCTTACCCTCCAAGCATCTCTTCCACCAATTCTCTTTCTTACGGGATACTAATCGTGGTTTGTAAGATAATTTTTATGTTCTTGAAAGGTGTGCGTTCCTGCACAGTTAATTCATTCATTGAAATTTAATAAAGAAAAATCATGACTCATAAAAACCAGAAGAAAGGAAGAAGAGGCAAACATGTTATATAATAAGTGACACAAAAATCACATGTAAAGTACACATATAACTAAATTAAAACATAAACAACATAAATGCATCTAACTAAATCAAGAGTTAACAACATAAAAGTGTCATCCATTAATTTTTTAAATTGCATACAACCTTAACATTGTTAACCACATTAAGGTGGATATCTGATATGAAGTATCGGCAATATTGCATGTCAAGCAACTGAAACTAATTTAATAAAGTATCTCACAACAGATGCTGCAAACTACTTGCGTGAATTGCACATCAAAAGTGAAAAGTAAATTGCACCTTTGTTTAAAACTGCCCAATGCTTCATCAATGCTTTCGAACATCAAAGTTGGTAGGTAGCATCAATGCAATACATCAAAATTGGCAGGTAGCATTGATGCTATCCCCTGGTTTTACCGTAAGGTTGTAAAGATGAAACTGAAAACATTTTTCAGAATTCAGACTTGTTTAGTTGACAAAGGTGATATTGTGAATTATGAAGATGTGCGAGTTAATTGGCCATGCATATACATGTGTACAAACAAATGCTATAATTGGTAATCAACACTTTCAAATGGACCATCTCCTCTTCTCAAAGCAGCTCATTTCTTAAATTTGAACAAATACATAATTTACTAAAATTGCTACTAGGCTGCCATTCTTAGTTTCTTCACGCATGGTATTGCAAGGACTGTGGTCAATTAGACGGTAGGGGATGGTTTGGAATGGGAAGCTGCAAACATGGACACTATCTCCTTGAGCTACAGTCAAATATTGTTTCAGTCTAGACTCTAGCCTAAACCATGACTTTATGCTTCTGACTGGTCTCACTGGCACATGTTAGCATTCCTTTCGTAAGTGTTCCAAAAACAGATATCATGCCTGATAAAATAACAACTAGCAACTGTAATATCTTTTACATAAAATAACAATTGTACTGCTTCTTATATTCTACTTTCATTGACTTATAGACAAGCTGTCCTCCTTTTCCTACTGCGCCTTTCATCCTATGACCTTGGCATGCAGACTCAAATATTTGTCAAAATATCTTTTCATTGCTTGTGGCATTAGCAAGTAAAGATTCTGTGTATTACCTTGATGAATTTAGTTGTTGCTTCATAATTAAACAGATTTTTGCTAATTGTCCATTGCAATGCAGACGACTTGCCTAATGGAGATCCATTGAAGATTCAGACAATCTTTGGTATTGTTGGAACAATTAGACTACTAGCTGGTAAGTCTTAATGTGTAAACCAAATGATTTATGTAAAGAAAGGTTCCTTATGCTTCCCACCTGGCCATTTCTGTTGAAATATTAGTATACATAAACTTGCTCTTTGCTATGAACATTGAGGTGCTTTTAGATGAACACACCTGCTTACTAAATGTGATGTTTCTTAATTATGTTTACTATCACATGAAATGTTTATCGTGTTAGTGGAATCATGCATTTTAATTGTAAGTTGATACCCATATATTTTCCAGAGTTAGTATTTCCTCAATTTTGCTGTTTAGTGTTAATTAGTACATTTTAGAGTTTTACCTAATGCTGCATAGGCCCACCTACGCTTTTGGTTTGACTCATTGTGGTAGTAACTGTAAGACTGAGTCTTTTAAATAAAAAGGGGAATAGTAGAACAATAGGTAGGTCAGGTCTGTCTCAGGAAATGGGTCGGGTTCTATTACTAATCTTGTATTCACTCAATATACTCTGGGAGGGTGACTCGAAAGGATTATGATGACTAATGAGATGAACATCCTCGTTGAGGAGAGGATTTGCCCTAATTTCGTGTTTCAGTGTGCGTGAGTGGATTCTAACCCTGCTCGTGTAGAAGCCTACTGTGTTAATGTAAGAATAAGACAGATTGTGAAGAAGCTAAATAGTAAAGTTATGATATTCATTAAATACTTGGAAGTTTGCTTCAAACAATCAAGGTGATAGCACTACCAGGATATCCCTCTTATACAGTATAATGGTCTTAGAACTGAAAATTGTCGAAATAGATTGATGCCTATCTTCACTCGTAAGAGCATCATGTATATGCCATCTTTATACGCTTTCATTTCTAAATTCTAACAGTGGCTGATTCATTATATTGCTGGATTTTCCATATTTTCTATACCTTTGAGGTGGAAGTGCATTTCTGTAAATCAGTCCCAATCTTGAGAATGCAAACACTTCAAGAGATACACTCTTGAAGATCCCAACACCTTCAATAGGTAAATGCACAACCAAACCTCAAACTTGAGGAGAAGATAAATATATTAATCTCAAGAGAAGAGAACACAAGAGAGGCCTAAAAGCCTTAACAAAACAAGGGACAACAGTCCCTTATTTATAGTACAATGTAAGGGAGAGAAGAAGGAGGAGTTGGCTGTTGGGCCAGCTCCAACGGCTAGAAATCTAGCCGTTGGAAGCTGGCCCAACAGCTAATTCCCCTTTACAAAATAAGAAAAAGTAAAAATAGAAAAAGAAAAGAAATAAAAAAGGTACATAAAAAAGAAAAAGAAACAAATAAAATAAAATACATAAACACCTATGCATACATAGATATTCATCTGTACAAATCATACATGAAACTAGATGTATGACATTATATATGAAATATACATATGTATACTTACATAATGTCTAATCTTTAAATTCTAACACCCCCCCTCAAACTTACAGTGTGATCACCGAAAGTTTGCCAAGAAGAAACTGAAATCGTGCTGAAGCAAGTGCCTTGGTGAAGAAATCTCCAAGTTGATATTCGGAAGGGACAAAGGACATATCGATTGTTCGGCTAAGATATTCTTCTCTCACATAGTGACAATCCATTTCAATATGCTTTGTCCTTTCATGAAAAGTATGATTGCTAGCAATGTAGATGACACTTTTATTGTTACAACAGAGCTTGGTTGTTTCATTTAAGTCAATTCCAATGTCCTTCAATAAGCTTTTTAACCATACAATCTCCATGGTGGTGGTGGCCATGGCACGATACTCTGCTTCAGTTGATGATAGAGAGACCTTATTTTGTTTTTTGCACCTCCACGAAATAAGAGAGTCACCTAGAAAAACACAAAAACCAGTGGTGGAATGCCTGTTATTAGAATCTCCACCCTAATCAGCATCAGTGTAGGCAATCATATTCAAGTTTGATGAGGAGGATAGAAAAAGTCCTTTAGTGATTGTGTGTTTGATATATCGAACAATCCTCAATGCGGCTCCCATGTGTACAGAAGTGGGTCTTTGTTGAAACTGACTTATGACATGTACCGCATGTGATATGTCAGGCCTTGTGATGGATAAATATGTGAGAGCTCCAACCAATTGTCGAAATGGAGTGGGATTTTCTAGAATTTCTCCATCATCAATCTTCATCTTTACTCCTAAGGCTTCAGGAGTGTCCACCACTTTGTCATCAGTGATTCCTGATCTGTTTATAATGTCATTAGCAAACTTCATTTGTGAAAGTAAGTATCCTTTTCTACTATAAGCTACTTCAATACCAAGAAAATAAGTTAGTTTACCCAAATCAGTCATTTCAAATTCATTCTTTAGAAAATCCTTTACCTGCATAATTCCGTTGGCATCATTACCTGTAATAATCATATCATCTACATATAAAAGTAATACAATTATACCTACAACAGTATTTTTAACAAACATAGCAGTGTCAGAATAGCAGGATTTAAAACCTTGTTTAAACATAACATTGCTAAACATGTCAAACCAAGCTTTTGGAGCTTGTTTCAAGCCATATAATGCCTTTCTAAGATAAAGAACTTTTCCTTGAGGTAAATCAAGCCCAGGGGGTGAATCCATGTATACCTCCTCATTTAAGTATCCATTCAAAAATGCATTTTTCACATCCAATTGATATATCGACCATTGTTTAATGGAAGCAATGGCAATAAGAGCTCTAACAGAGGTCATACGAGCAACAGGGGCAAAGGTTTCTTCGTAATCAATCCCATATTCTTGAGCATATCCTTTGGCAACAAGTCTAGCTTTATACCTTTCAAGTGATCCATCACTTCTAGTCTTGACTTTGTATACCCACCTACATCCTATTGTCCTTTTCCCTATAGGAAGAGACACAATGTCCCAAGTTTTATTGTCTTCAAGGGCTCTAAGTTCACTGTTCATTGCTTCAATCCAATGTGGATTAGTTTTGACTTCAAGATAGGATGAAGGTTCAACATGAGAGTGAATAGCTAATAAGCAAGCTCTATGTTTTGGGGAAAAAGACTCGTAGGAAACAAATTTTTGAGGTGGATGAAAAACTCTTTGAGATCTCCTAAGAGTAGGTTGAGACTCTTGGATGTTTTGTTGAGACCTTCTCTTATAAACTATAACTTCTCTTGGTGGAGATCTAAAAGGAGTACTCTCAACCTCATTTAGAGCATCATCATGTGAAGAAGGCAAAACGTCATCATCATCATCATCATTATCATCATCATCATCATTTATCCATAAAAATGAATAGTCATCTTCATGCTTGGTTTTATTTTCATTAAAGTCATTTTCTTCTTCTAAAAATATCACATTTCTTGAAACATACACTTTATCTTTTTCAATATCATAGCATCTATATCCTTTTTGAGTTTCGGAATAGCCAATAAAGACACATTGAATAGCCCTAGATGAAAGTTTGTCATTTTTGTCATTTAAAATGAAACATTTGCAACCAAAGACTTTGAATCTTTTATAAATTGGCTCCAAATTAAAAAGTTTTTGAAAAGGTGAAATATTTTCTAAAACTTTAGAGGGCATTCTATTAATCCAGTAAATGGATGTTAGAATCGCTTCAGCCCAAAAATTTTTTGGAACATTTTTTGATATAAGAAGAGCTCTTGTTGTTTCAACTTTCAAGAATATGTCTATGTTTTCTTTCGGCAACTCCATTTTGTTGGGGGGTTTTTGGACAAGACTTTTGGTGTATAACTCCCTTTTCCTTTAGGAATTCTTCAAATTCATTGGAAATGAATTCTCCCCCGGAATCACTTCTAAAAATTTTAAGATTTGCATCAAATTGAGTTTTGATCATGTTGTAAAAGTTTTTAAGATTCATAAAGACTTCCGATTTACGTTTAAGAAAGTAAACCCAAGCATATCGAGAGTAATCATCCACAAAAATGACATAATAAAGCAAACCACCTTTAGACATATTAGGAGCGGGACCCCATACATCCGAATGCACTAATTCAAAAGGTGCCTTTGCAACAAAATTTCTATTTCCAAAAGGTAAAACCTTAATTTTGGCTTTAATACAATCATCACAAGAGATCATTTCTTTACATTTCTCTTTCAAAAAAGGGATACAAGACATTTTTCCTAAACTTGAATGCCCAAGTCTTTGATGCCAAACTTGAATGTCACTCTTCTTGACTACATTGCAAGTAGGGTTGGAAAGATCCAAAAAATCAACATAGTAGAGATCATTTTTCCTAGAACCTTCCCCAATCGTCTTCTTGGAAAGATGGTCCTGTATCAAAAATTTATTTTGTGAGAAGATAATATCACATCCATGATTTGTTATTTGAGAAACCGACAAGAGATTTAAGTTAAGTTTGGGAATAAATCTAACTTTTGGTATTTTAAAAACTTTTGAATTAAAATTTTGATCAATATTCCCAACACATTTGATTTCAAGAGGAGTTCCATCGGCGGTTTTAACAAATGGGCAAGTTTCTTCCTTAGTGCATTCGGTAAGTAAAGAACTACAAGGGGTCATATGAAATGAAGCTCCGGAATCAAGAATCCAAGAGTACTTACTTGATGATGTAGATGCCACCGTTGCTCCGGAGATTGGAGAAGTCCCTCCTCCTTTGAAAAGCGGTTGAAGAGCATCAATAAGCTTTGGTTGGAGGGCACTTACAAGTTGGTCTAGGTAAAATCGATTGCTTTCTTCATACATTGTCCCAGCCACACTTGTCTTTTTATCAAATCTCCTCAATTTAGGACATCTAAGTTTAGTATGTCCTTCTTCTTGACAATGGAAACATATGATCTTCTTGTTGCCATTATTGTTATGCTCATAGTTTCGATTAAAGTGAGGAGGCCTATAAGTTCTCATATGAGCACCGGGTCTTGAGGTAGCAAGAACACTCTCACTTTTATCTTTGGAAAAATTGAGTCTATTCTCCTCCATTTGAAGTTCCGCTATGGCTTCATTCATAGATGGCACTTTATGCCTATGGAGCAAGGAAGTTTTGACTCCATCATATTCCGATCTAAGACCAAGAATGAATTTATAAAATTTCTCCCTTTGGATTTGTTTTTCTCTAACTCCAATGTCTCTTGGATCATACCATTCAGGTTCAAATAGAGCAAGTTCGTCCCATAATTGCTCCATTTCTCCAACGTATTCTTTAATAGACTTATCCCCTTGTTGGAGACTTGCAATCTTCATTTGAAGATTGCACATGTAGGCCACATCCTTCATAGTGTGGGTTTTCTTGAGGAATTCCCAAGCTTCATGAGCAAAATTATGTTTTGCTATTTGGCCCATGGTTGTAGTATCAACACAAACAATAATCCAAGTGATAATCTTGTGGTGTCCTATCTTCCACTCTTTCCATTTTTTCTCATATTCATTCATAACCTTGTCTTTTTCAACTCCATCTAGTTCTTGGGCTTTACCATCTATGGTCTTGGTGAGGACTAATTGAGGTTCACCTTTAGACCCATCAACAAGTCCCCATAGGCCTTTACTTCTAATAAAATGTTTGATAGTTTTTGCCCAAGAAATATAATTTGATGAAGTTAATTTAGGAAGAGGAGTAGAAGAAGTTCTTTCATCCATAATGTGTACCTTGTAAAGGAAACGTTGAGGTAGTGCTAGGATGAAAAACAGCCACACAAAATGAAGTGTTTGACGCGTCAAAGACTGCCACAATCTTCACCACCAAGGGAGCTTTATCCCGTCATAAATATCACCAAAAGAGGCCAGTAAAATAACAACACCTTCTTGTGTCAACTCAAAGCAGCAATATATCGAACACTTGGAGTGCTTCACGGCTCCAACGGAAGAGAAATACCAGGGATCTTCAAGCTTGAAAGACAGCAAGACAAAGAGCCAAAACCTTGCTCTGATACCATGTAAATCAGTCCCAATCTTGAGAATGAAAACACTTCAAGAGATACACTATCGAAGATCCCAACACCTTCAATAGGTAAATGCACAACCAAACCTCAAACTTGAGGAGAAGATAAATATATTAATCTCAAAAGAAGAGAACACAAGAGAGGCCTAAAAGCCTTAACAAAACAAGGGACAACAGTCCCTTATTTATAGTACAATGTAAGGGAGAGAAGAAGGAGGAGTTGGCTGTTGGGCCAGCTCCAACGGCTAGAAATCTAGCCGTTGGAAGCTGGCCCAACAGCTAGTTCCCCTTTACAAAATAAGAAAAAGTAAAAATAGAAAAAGAAAAGAAATAAAAAAGGTACATAAAAAAAGAAAAAGAAACAAATAAAATAAAATACATAAACACCTATGCATACATAGATATTCATATGTACAAATCATACATGAAACTAGATGTATGACAGTATTTATGAAATATACATATGTATACTTACATAATGTCTAATCTTTAAATTCTAACAATTTCGTGGAGTAGATGGTAAGGTTTATTTTGAAAGCATTCTAACGTTGGATATATCTTTGCACAGGAACATATGTACTTGTAATAACTTCAACAAAGCAAGTGGGGACATATTTTGGTCACCATATCTTCCAAGTGACATCATTGAAGTTCATTTCTTGCAATGAGGCTTTGAAGCTTTCAAGTTACCAAGAGGTTTCTTTGGAGTTCAAGCTATACATAAATCTCTTAGGATAAGACACTGCCAGCGAATGTTCTATTTCGGTTTGTGTTATAGTTTGCCAATTTAAATATTGTCACACTTTACATGCAGAAAAGAGATGAGGCTTACTTTACCACTTTGCTGAAAACGGTAGAATTGACTCCAGGATTATATTACTCATATGAAGTTGACCTGACAGTGAAGTGAGTTCGTTCATTTTGAAGTGCATAAGTCATCCATAGTCTTGATTGCATTGTATTTTACAAGTGAATGTTAATATAAAGTCTGAACTGCTCTCTTCATCAGCAGAATTTAAATCAGAATTATTGTTTTACAGTTTGCAAAGGAGATACAGGTTAGCTGAAAAAAGTGTGTTCAAACCACTATGGAAACAGGTATTATTCATGTGACAGATTTAATGCTTGATGAAATTAGTTGGTGATATACAAAATGATAAACTTATGACATGGAAACCTGGAACTAATTGTTTTTCCTTAGTCATCTCACTTTTTGGTCAGTATCATTTGTTCGATAGATATGATGCCCATAGGTAATTGGAATGAGGAACTGAAAAAGGCTATTTTGACATGCTGTGGTTTTGTGAAACTCCATGTACTTCTGGCGTCATCACACGGCAGGAAATATATTTTATTATTTTTTAACCTTTTCCACAAGAACATGCTTAGTTACACAAAATTTCTTTTAACAGGAGACGAAGAAAGAAAGTCAAATGACATAGGGGCCTGTTTAACCACATGAAGTTTATGTGTGTGGGAATTCTGGTTATGATACAAATCAAACTGCAGGAACCTACAGTTTTCAATGTCAGCTTCATTTCATGCTGTAAAAGTGGAAGCCTTCTTAATATCCCAAAGGAGAAGGCTTCTGGTATGCCAAATACATAATGTAGCAGCTTTTTGATCTTGCTTAGTACAAAGTTACAAACTAGTAACGCTTAAAAGGTGTATATCAGTCAGAAAGTAATAAAGGTCACTTTATTTATATCATTTAAAATGCATGGACATGTCTTATGAAAGGAGAGAGCCCATTATATATACACGTAGGAGAGCTTATGTAGCTTTTGGGACTTGGGAGAGCCCATTAAATATATGATGATGAGTCCGACTATAGGTAGTTCTGTGTATAAAATGCATATGTTATAAAAAATGGAATTTTGCCTACTCATATGGGTTAAATCTGAAATATATATATATATATAATATGTCATGATATGTTCGAAAATATCACGATATCATGATATTAATGAAAAAAATGGAAAAAATGCATGACATTTTTAGAACAAGGTAAAAATCAATTTATGACGTTTTTATCTCGATTTTTTCATTTGTTTTCTTTCATTTTTTTGTTTCCAATTTTTCAACTTGCTTCATTGTTTTATTTTCTCCTCTTTTAGGTATTTAATGTGACCTCCTAGATGTAGTATGATGCTTACTTTTGTATCATTTTAACTAGATATATTTTATGCCTTCTTATTATTTTCTCACTTATTTATTTGTCCCTAATGCTTTGAATTTTTTAGTGTTAAGAAAATTTTCTAGCTTTTCCTGGAAAAGCCAACTTTACTGAAAAGTACCCGACAAAAACCTTACCCATAATAGCCCGAGAATGATATTTGTGGCTATATATATATATATATAATCAAACATTTGGCTAGAAGGATTAATATTTTGGGTTAGAAATTTTTAGACAGTTTTAAAAAGTCTGTATTTATATAAATATATGTAACACGTGGGCATTATGGAAATAAAAACAGAAACAACCCATCTCAGGGCTTTGACCAACAATATAATTTTCAATAACTTAGCACATTATTTCCACATTGCAGATTAAATGTCCATAATTTCTCTTCATTTTCTCTTATGTTCCTACAGACATACAACTCATTCATCGCCTGAGAACATGTTCCGCAGTACGTTTCTCTACTTCACTATGCTTCTCACTATCAAAGCATCCAGAGCAATAAATCAACCTAAGAAACTAATGAAGTATGGAACATCTATTTAAGAAACTAACAGTGTGGAACATATATTTCCAAACAAGAATGGATTACACCGATGGGGTTAAAGAAAACTAGAAATGCTACATAGCAAGCACATGATATAAGTTGTTTATGAAAATGAGCTATTTGGTGTACTTATGACTCCTTTAACAACAGCAAGCTCGAGTCAAAGTTAAGACCAAATGCACACCAGACTCGCACAAATTTCAGTGGCTGCAGTTGATGGCATCTGACACAGTTCTCATTGAATTTGGCATGTTAGAGCTGCACCAGCAGCCAAGGGTGTGACATTGATGTGCCGACATCCTTGAAGAGCTTGTTACAATGGTTGCAATTGAACACCAAATATACAAACCAAACTTTCCTTTCCTAGTAGACTAAACCAGTGATTAGAATGTTAATTGTCAAACCATATGCTTACCCACCTTCCCAAAAATTAAATTCGGGAATTCTTTTAACAGATCATTGAATGCTCCATGCAGGCTGATCCACGTTATGTCTGGAATAAAAGTTTGATGGAAGATCTGATTGAAGCTAAGGTATTGCACATATTATATGGTCTTTATACTCAATGAGACAGAATAATAGTATGACCTATCTGCACTATCTCCAGTATTATGCTAAGGGCTTCATCGAGAAACAACGGTTACACATTCTTCCTACAGAAAAATGTACTTGTGCTTGTTACAAACAAAAGAAACATACAGTGTCAATTTGCAGCACCTATGGCATTTATATTAATCTCCTTTATTCACAATTGATAGGGGAACTAAATAGAAGTGGAGATGGCTGAGCCAAGCCTAGACCTTTGTTGTCCTTGTTTGGCTTAGTACATTGTATAATTCAGCTTCAGTGTAAAGTACCTGTTTGACCTTTAGTTGCTCTAATTCAAAGCAGGCTTTAAACCTTGTCATTTTTGCTATAAGTGTGTTCAGCATTGTGTTTAAGTTTTAACTCCGAAGGAGCAGGAATCTAACTAAAGTATGCGATTGGGAGCCTGCGGTCGTGTAATTCACATTGTGCTTTAACGGTTTGCTCCATTCAACAAGCTTGATATTTACTCAATCTAGGGCATATAGCTACCAGATCAGCTCATAATTTCATGTTTTTCATGATCATTAATTGTCTCCCTTCTATGCATTTCAGCTGACAACTTTTTGACAACTTTTTCTCTTCTGTGCAGCTTGATGCATTTATCATTCCCTTAGTCCAGGGAAATATCCTGATGATTATTTCTTGGGAAGTTCTTCACTAGCATTAATGTTTAATTTCGTGTCAAGATATGATTAATGTTGGACTTAACAATCTCAAGCTTCCAGCATATTGAATTTACACCAAAAAATTCCCCTATCGTGATTACTACAATTTCAAGAAGATGCACAAGACGTCTGGGTCAGTGGCCTATTGATATGCTTTGCTTTTTCAAATGATGCATTTCAGCATTTCATTAGCTTGTATTTTTAGGTACAAGAATGTGGAGAAGGGGAGCAAATCTAGAAGGCGACACTGCTAACTTTGTAGAGACAGAACAAATAGTACAATTTGATGGTTTGGTTGCTGCATATATACAGGTAGTCCTTGTTTATTTTGAGTGTGAGTGTATGACGTGTGTTGGTTATGCATTTGCATGTTCGCATGATTGTTAGCACTTTTTGCTGATCTAGACTTGGGATGAAAGAGCACACGTTTGAGTTTTTGCCCATCAAGTTTTTGGTGTTGTGTTTGTGCATGGATAATGTAGCATTAATGTTTGTTGGAAGATTTTCCTGTGCACTATTTCTAGATAAAGTTTTCCACCATTTTGCCCTGATAGTGTAAGAGAAAAGGATTAAATCTTCTTCCCTATTTGTGATGGGCAATAATACATGATGAAAATTAGATTCAGCCTTTTTTCAATTTTATAAGCAAGATGTGCCTATTTGAGCTACTTAAACTTTATAACTCTACTTGCTATGACTGTTTTTTCTTATAGATTCGTGGGTCAATTCCTCTTCTTTGGGAGCAGATTGTAGATCTGAGTTACAAGCCAAGGCTCAACATAATTAACCATGTCGAAACAGTATGTTGGCCCTTCTTTTTCTTTAGCTTGTGCATGATTCATTTATTTGTGCTAATACACTTAACATTTTGCAGTCAAAAGTTGTGGAACACCATTTTGTTGATCTTGCACAAAGATATGGATCAATCTTGGTTATTGACTTGACTGATAAGGTAGGCTTACTCAACAAATCTGAGATATAGTCTGTATGGGTGTCCAGAAAGTGGAACTGTAGATTTATTTTTTTGAATAAAAGGGCAATCAACCTAGGCTTTGTGACTTTGAAATAGCAAACTCTTTTTTACTTTTTCTCGCTCAGTTCTTTATTGGCTTCAACTTTTACTACTCTGCTGATGTTAGTGCTTGAGAAAGAGGTCATGGTATGCTCATATGAAGCACAGCCTAGTACCTGAAGAATTTATGCAGTGTGGTTTAGTGATAGATGGGATCCTAGATTTGGATCTAGTTAGGCTTTAGATGTGGTTTTATTTGATATTGATGTTATTTTGGATTTGGAATTTTGGACCCTTTTGTTTAGTGGATTCAGGATCCAATTCTGATCTAGGATTTAAGCCTCCTAAAAAGGTTTTTTTTCTTTTGTTTTAGGCTAATTGTTGATTAAGAAAAAACCATATTTTCCTTTGCATTTGGTATCAAAGCCCAGGTTGCCTCCTCGATTTCCATGATGTCTGGGAATCCAAGGGACGATCACGTGTTAGAAGAGGTCTGCCACCTCCTTTATTGCTGCAAAAGGCTCGCCAACTACCTCCGACCCACCTACACCTCAGCGAAGGTGGTAGTGGGTCCTCCCACTACTAGGAACGTTCGTCTGATCCGTTCCCAGAGGCTGACATGGGGCTGGGGTAGAGGTTGAACCCACCCACCATTCGGGCTGCCGTCGGGCCGAGGCGGTCCCCAGCGATAACTCGCCGGTTCCTGGTGAGCTGCTGGTGGCTCCTTGGGGGCCAGGGCCGCTGACTCTTTGATCGGCATCAAGACTCACCTGATGCTCCTGTACCTAATGCATAGGGAACATCAGCGGGGACCCAACGCCCTCCTGGGTCAGACTGGGAGCTGAAACCCGTCGGGCCGGCCTGGGTTCTATTGTTCCTCCAAACTGGGACGGGTTTCTTGACCCAGTTCGACTTGTTCAGGCCAATTCAGGGCCTTTGGAGCCATTTCTTGGGCTTGAGAACCATAATTTGGATCCTTAACCCCTTTCCAAAGCCACTTATAGTGGATTGGGCTCATGTCTACCCTTGAACTTGATCTTGGGCACTTGCCCATGTCCAGATATGTGATCCCAAAACCACTCGTGCCAAAATTGGATCCCAATGTTACCCCCATTTCACTTTGAGCTAGGCTGGGACCAGACTTACCTACTATGGACCACAACTCGAGCTCCTACCTTGGCTCCCATCCTCTGCAAGGCTTGATTTGAATTTCCAACTATCCTTATTGAGATATGACCAATAGTTAGGGGACTCGAGGTTCGGTTCCTCGGGCTATCAATACTTGCATCATCCCCACCTACACCCTTAATTTGTTTAGGCCACCCATTTTACCTTCAATCAAGCCTCAGTTATTGTCTTGGACCCTACTGAGTGCCACACATTGACCTTGGACCAACATAAAACCCAGACTCTCTCCATAACCCTCATACCACACCCGGTCAGGTGTGACCAGCTGTACCACAGGCACCACCCGGCCACCTGTCCCTTTCAACAAGATTGCCAGGAGCAGCTCAAGGATGTCAGTTGCAGTAGGGGCAGACTCATCAGGAGTGCCCGCAGGTGAGGACAAAGGGTCGATCACCCCAATAGCATGCCGACTATGGTGACAATGTGTTTGAGATCACAGATTTTGGAGATGAGGCGTTCTGGAACAAGCACCCTCGGTCAGTCTTTTCAAATTGATTCTTCAAAAGATTTTTTGATTTGACTAACTTAAAATTTATCTCTTCTTGAAATGATCATATCATCATCAATATACACTATTATAATGTTTTTTACATCAGAATTTGTAACAAAGAGAGCAGTGCCAGTGTAACTGGAGGTAAATTCTAAATTTTTCATAGCATTACTAATTCTATCAAAGCTAGCTTTGGGAGCTTGTTTGAGACCATGTAAGGTTTTCCTTACACTAAGAACTCCTCCTTGTTGAGTTTTAAGGCCAGCAATTTCCATGTAGACTTCCTCATTCAAATAACCGTTCAAAGAGCGGTCTTTTGTAACCATTTGGTAGATGTTCTATTTTCTAGCAGCAGCTATGGAAATAACGGTTCAAATTAAGGTCATCCTAGTTACTGGGGCAACTTCCATATGCTTGAGTGTAACCTTTAGCGACTAACCTATCTTTATATCTTTCCAAGGTCCCACCATTCTCAGTCTTGATTTTGTAAGTCCATCTTGAACCAATTACTTTCTTGACCATAGGTAAGTCTTGAATTCCCAAGTGTGAGAGTATTTCAAAGGTTTTTGCCATTATCACAGGAAAACCACGAATGTCCCTTGAAGAAGAAGATTCAAAAGATTTAAATGATGACTTCTAGACGAGAACAACATAAATCTGCATGTTCTCTCTCTCTCTCTCTCTTCTAGTGATCATTTCCTTCCTTTGAAGATCCTAACATTAAAAGTGGGCGAGCTCGACAGAAAAATTAGTAAGCATAGAGTTTGGACATATAAACAATGTATTTTTTTTTTTAATATTAGGAGCAAACAATTGTGAGACAAATTGATTGAGGATCAAGGAAGTAAATGATAGCATTTCTACTGTGAGAAAAAAAATGGTGGGTTCCATCTCTAATCACAATATTATTTTTACTGGAATAACAAGGTAAGTTTGTGAGCTTATCAACATCGTCTTTTAGATGAATTGCTGTCTAGGTTTTCTCTCCCTCAGAGTCCTTCCTAGTTTTTGCATGTATTGTTTCCCTCATTTTGAGGATAAACCAGCAATCAATCTTGATGCGTCCACTTTTTATTATTGCAGTTGCTGCATTTAGTGGCATATTTGGTGTAGAAAACTACCTGTAACCTCTTGTCCATACTGTTAGCGCCTAGCGGTCTCTACATTCTCAAAAATTGTGTCCTCCTCAACCTCAACCATAAGTCATCCTTGTAGGTAAGACCGTATGCATGTTTCACAGTTATCAACATCGATGCCATTTAAGCTCAACTTATATTGATGAAGTTTGATAAACAGATCTTAAAAATTAGTCAAATTTACCAAACATGTGAGAACTTTGGCAATGGACACAATGGGTTTCCCATAGATGTTTGGAAAGAAAGTCAATAGAGAACTGAGAAGAAGAGTCAAAGAAGATCTCTTGAAGAAAGGGGCTTTCCTTGGCGATTAATCACAGATCTCCTTGGGTTCCAGCCTTTTGAGTGTAATGTGACTTTAGTACCATGTTAGATACGGAACAACAATCATTGAAACCTATGTTTGCAAGAAATATTGAGAAGAAGATGAAGGGGATGCAGAAGAGTCATGGCTCTATGTACTTCCTTGTCATAGACCAAAACATGGAATAATAATACTCCTATTGCAAGAATAATATTACAGTTATTTCCACATATATACACCAAGTTCACATGACATCATGTGGATTTGGATCATGACTGAGTCCAGATTCAACACGTCTTATCAATTGCATGTTAGTTCATGGCTGATATATTTTCTTTATTTTCTTTGACATGTCCATTTTCAAGTTGCTTTGTTTGACATCTTTGAGTTTGTTGAATGTCTCACAACATCTAAGGACAAACTTGCTAGGTTGAGCATTCTGGAGACTGTTTGTTTGATTATGTGTAGGATTGTAATAGTTAGTAATCCTTTGTAGATTTGCAGTACTGTGTTTATTGAATAAGATGATGTTTCTTTCACTTAAACTAATTAATTGTGTTACCAAATATTGAGTTCTTTCTTCACTTTCTTTTTGTTGAATTCTTTCTTTCTTCAAAAGAACAGATTAAGGAATTTGCTTGAGTTTTATTTGTATTATTTTGTTTGAATTTATAGGAAAGAATAGTTAGTATGCCTTTATGATTTGCAGTATGGTGTCAAATGAATTACAAGCACATTCTCTTTTTTTCATGTTAACTAGTTTATTTCTCCATAAAATATTTTGTTTTTTTGAAGGGGACTTTCATGTAGGAATTTAATTCCATTGGTAGGAAGAAAAGAAAACACATTTTATGTATAGTAAATGTTTACTTTGAATCATAGCCACAAATATCATTTTGGGTTTTTATTGGTGAGGTTTTTCTAGGGTCCTTTTTGGCAAAGCTGTTTTCTTGGGGAAAATCTCGGAAAATTTTGGCATTTTTTAAAAAAATGAAAAAATTCAAAAGATAAGGTAAAAAGAATAAATAAATGAAACCCTAATCGGAAGACATAAAAAAATATCCAAATAAGATGATAAAGTTGATATTTTTATGATGTTAAAAATGATGATAAATACTGTGCTTGAAGTTTAAGGTTTAAATTTTACTGTACAAGGGAAATTTAAACTCTAAAACAGAAGTAAATGGAAGTAAATCATGCATTGCGGGCTCCTCTGTTGGCATAAAGTGGAAAAGTATTGTGCGCTGGAGGAATGATGCATTGTGACCTCCCTCTTATGTCTAAACCAAATGAAATAGTGAAAATTTCGCTGTGAATGAAAAATAAACAGAAAAATATGCTATAATCTCAATAAAAACACAACAAATTATTTTCACATTTTTTTTTTCAAATTCTCACGTCTTTTAACATCATTTTTGTCAATTTTTTTTTGTTTATGTCGTAATATTTTTGAAAATGTCACTACTTGTGGCTATGCTTTGAATGCATACTAATATACATATATGCATATGCTTATGTATACATTAATGTATACATTTATTATGCACTTATTTTTGTCAAGTTGTCCACGGTGAACTAAAGTATAACTGTGCACCTTAATTACTTAACTTATGTTGCACGTGAGTTTAAAAATTATAGGAGCATGTGGAAGGGCCACATGCTTGTATTTGTAGATGAATTACTTATGCTGTTCAAGTTTATGAATATCCAGCCACACTCTACCAAGGAATTTCTCTTAGTTTCTTTTGCTTATGGTGGTGTAATTAATTTTATTTTATTAAATTAATACTTGCAGAGTGGAGATGAAGGTAAATTGAGTGCTGCATTTGCAACAGAGATGGAAAAGCTTTCCCATGTGAGGTGATGACAAGTGCACATTGTCCTATATTGAGCAGTATACATTCTGCAACTAAGTGGCAGATAGATGTTTGACTTTATTTTGACAATTCTTTGCCTAATTAAAAATGTGGGGTGCAGAATGAACATTGTGCATTGTCAGAGTAGGATTGCACAATAGGTTGCTAATTCTCGATTATATAGATGAAACGAACTGCAGCTCTGCCTAGTTAAAATGGACAGCTTCATCATGTTAGTTTGCCAGCCTGTCTAAAGAACATATTGTTAAGATGGAGAACATGTTTGGATCCGGATCCAGATCCAAACACATCAGGTTGGGGAATTTTTCAGGTTTGGGGTGCATGTTTTAATTGAGCATGTGGTTTAGTTGTTTACTAATGGCATGTTGTAGTTTGTTAGTCTAGGAAAGGCACAGTTTTGTTCTGACTTCCAAGTGTAAATTTTTGTTTTCATAGATAAAATTAGGGTTGACAGCTCAATTAGCAAAGGCGCCCCTCCTTTTCCTGTATTATTGTCCCCTTCTCTATCTTTTGTGCAGGATTAAGGCTGTGGTGATTAGATTCAACTTGATATCACAAAAATTAGGGTTTGACATTTGTTGGGAGACCTAGGAGAAAATATCACTCGATCTTTATTGCTGTGTAATAATTAGAATGCCATCGACATAGCTTTTGTTCCTATCCATCAGTCATATGAAGCATTTTGAGATAGATCAACACCAAAAGGTCGAGAATAAAGAAACCGAGCCTTATCATGTTTGGACATAAAATCAACTTGTTGATTTAATCACTAAAGGATTGATAAGCCATCACTTCTGTTGTTTGGGATCAAGTTGTCCATGGTCCAGGACCATGTACAACTTTAGGGAGGGTGTTAAGATGGAGGTTGTGTTTGGGTTTGAGTCTAGATACAAACATGCCAGGTTGGGGGACTCGTGAGGTTTTTAATTGAGGAAATGCTTTAATTGTTTACTAATGTCATGTGTACTTTATTAATGTAAGAAAGGGGGCAGCTTTGTCCCCAAGTATAAATCTTTGGTTTAATATGATCAAATTAAGGTTGAGGTTTCTGATTAGCACAACTACCCCTCTTTTTCCTGCATTCTCTTGTCTCCTTCTCTATCTTTTCTACAGGATTAAGGCTATGGTGATTAGATTCAACCTATTATCACTAAAATTTCACATATGATGTGTTTGGGTTGATTAAGTGGTGATACAGCTCAAAATAAGTAGGATTTTTAAACTTGAAACCATAAGAGGTATTGGTCTTGTCTCAATTTATATGTCAATTCATAAGGGTCAATATATCTTTTTGGGCATTTGAGAATATCAATTTCAGCCTTGCCTCAATTTATTATGCAAGGAGGAAAGAATTAGGAAGAAAATGATGACAAGGGGCTGCCGCAACTAGGATTGATACAGAATTTTGATTATACAGCCTGGATGAGACAATATCAACCCTTGGTCACGTGCGTCACTACCATTTATCAGATTTTGAGTTCATAACCACAACGACATGCTGCAAGATGAAACCAAGAGTGAAGATGAAGAGATGTCAAGGCTGCTACTCCAATAGTAGGAGACATGAGCCCTAATCTCTACTAATATTTCTTAATAATACACTGGACAAAAAGCAGAGTGCAATTTGCCCTTTTTCTTTACAGCTTTTTCCCAAAAAAAAAGAAGGAAAAAAAAACTGGTTCTGCATGGTTGACCCAGTTGGGCACCTGCTAGGCATGTTAGGAATTTGACGAGGTAAGTTGCCTAATCAATATTGATGCCACCCAGAGGCTAGGCACAATTAGGTGCCTGATTAGTCACACCTTTAACTACGAAGGTGTATATACTATACACACACACACACACACATTACAACTTAACAATTGCCTACATCCTTTTGAATTTCTAGTGTACTTTTTTTGTTTTGTTTTCTGTTCTGTTATTTGCACAAGCTTTACTCCATCTGCAATGATAAGATTTGAGGGATTGTACTTCTTATCCAATAAGTATGTATTTGACAAAGTTAATTTGACCTAATCTCTACCTTATCCAATAAGTATGTATTTGACAAAGTCAATTAGTTTCAAGGAATATGATTGCTCGAATACAATATGTTTTAGGTGAATTAGTTTTTACATTCATCTAGCTGTTTTCTTTTTCTTGTCAAGGATTTGATGCGCACCTATCTCCAACTGTTGTACACTATCTCACACTGTTGTACACTGCAGGATTAATGTACTAATTCATGTTTGATTCCAACATAATTGTGCATCGTGTTCAGGTATGTTTCCTTTGATTTCCATGACATCTGCCAGAAGGAAAATTTTGACAACTTACAACTTCTATATGATCAAGTTGCTGAAGACATAGAGGATCAAGGGTAATATTCTTTAGTGTCTTAGCAGCAGCATTAAGTGATTACCTTTTATTTGCTTTGTGATTATTTATCTAGATCCAGTAATATAATATGTTACTGCCAGCTGAGCAGATATTTCTTAGCAACTTCAGGGAGGAAGATTATTGCAGAGCAGCAAGGTGTCGTCAGGACTAATTGCATTGATTGTCTTGATCGCACAAATGTTACACAGGTATGCTAATGTCTTTTTTCTGGAAATAACAGAAATGATCAGGGATGCAGGCAATAGATTGGAGGGGATTGATTATAGTGGCTTTATAATGTGACCACCTGTCTTTCGTAACAAAGAAATCTTATAATAAGTTGAAAACACTTTTACTATTGATATTCCATTGACATTGGGGGAATATGCTACTTCATAAATCGTGGAGATGTCATTATGCCTGGTGAACTGGCCAAACAAAATGAAGAAGGGGTGTTTAGGAATTGGCTAAATCTAAACCAAATAAATGCAGCAATATGAGCCAAGCATGAGCCATTAGGAAACCAAGTTAGAGAAGCCAAGATTGGGCTTTATATACATGCATCAACAAACATGTCTATATGTATTGTTGGGAGTTAGCCCTAATCCCATATTTATGAGGGTTAGGATCGACTAAAGAAAATTACAAACTAACCTACCAAGGATGTAATAATAATAAAGTAACTCCCTGCAATTTTTATTAAATAAGTAAAAAATCTCTAAACTACCCATAAATAACTTTTGATACTCTCCCTCAAGCTGGAGCATAGATGTTAATCATACTCAGCCTCTTAAGATAAAAAACAAAATCAATGATGAGAATAGGCTTTATAAATATATCAGTTACTTGATCTTTTGAAGTCACATGGACTGTAGATTTCTTCCACCATGTCTCAAATATAGTGGCAGTCACCTTCTATGTGTTTGGTTTTCTCACAGAGAAAATACATTGATTTATTGTAGAAAACATGGATGTTGGGTTCTAAACCATCTACCATTCCAATGAAGCCTAGAGTACATTTTCACGATAACTAGTCTGAATTGGTGGACAGTAAATCTTATAGATCGTTGATTTGGAAACTCCTTTATGTAACTATAACCAGGCTGAATATATCCCTTACGGTTGGCGAATTGAGTCAGTTTATGGGCAAGTCTAACAAAGTCAATATATGGACAAGTCTAATAAGGTGCATTGGAATGCAACGATGATGGTTCTGAAATATCTTAAGTTCTCACTTGGTAAAGAACTATTATTTAAATGGGCAACATCTTTGAAAGTATAGGTTTATTCAGATGTTGACTACATGGGGTCTATTGATGGGAAGTCCAGAACGGGCTTTTGTGTTTTTGTTGGTGGAAATTTTGTATATTGGAGGAGTAAAAAGCAGATTGTAGTTGCTAGATCCATTGTAGAGTCAGAGTATAGGGCTATGGCCTAGACTACGGCAGAGATGATGTGGATAAAGTCCACAATCATAGGTTTGGGTGTTCCCTGTAGTCTTTCCATGAAGATGAGATGTGATAATAAGACTGCCACCTATATTGCTGACAACCCAGTGTTCTATGAGAGATCCAAGCATATAGAAGTTGATTGCCACTATATTCAACACATGGTGGAAGAATGAGTTATATTTACAATCCATGTGACCTCAGAAAAACAAGTGCTCGATATATTTACAAAGCCACTGCCCATCACTAGTTGCTGAACATGATTGACATCTAGGTAGTGTAGAGGTTTTTAGTAATCTGGTAAAAGTTGCAGAGAGTTACTTTATTTATTATTGTGTATTTTGTAGACTTAGTTTGTTATTTTTTTCAGCCTACCCTAACCCTCATCAATATGGAACTAGGGCTAATAAAGATCAAAACTTTCTTTTCTCTCTCAACCTTGAATAATCATACTATGTAGAGTCATAAGATACAATATTATATCAATCAAAGAAAGTGATATGATACATCTTCGTATCTAGATAGGGTTGTGTTCCACAGATCATGCCATAGACCCTATATTGTGCAAAACAAGGGGACATGCGCTGTTTTGGTATGGCGTCAGAGCATGAAAATGAAGGTCCCTTTTTTCTGTTTAGATTTTAAAGATTCTAAAACCATCACTTCCCTTCATTTCTAGACACTCTTGGGAGATGACTGGGGGGGGGGGGAGGTGTTCTTGACAATTTGAGGGAGAAATCATCAATTTGTGGGAGACAACATTGATTTGAAGGAAGATTTGTGTTTTAAAGGTTGATTGCATTTGAAGAAATGGGTTTTGATTTTCTCCTACAAAATGTATAACATCTCTCACTTTCATTGTTGATTTTTGTTTTTTTCTAAAGGTCGCGTAGATTTCCTGTTTTCTGAAGATATGGCTTCAAATGTTCCTAGATGAAAATTGTGCACAGGGGTGAAGGAGAATGATCAATTAAAATTTACTTGTGAATATTGCAAAACTCAATTATCAGGAGGGTTTTTTTGGTTAAAGCATCATTTAGCTGGGATACACTCTAATGTAGTTGCATGTATGGGTAGTAGAGTATATATATATATATATATTAGGAGGGATTTTTTGGTTAAAGCACCATTCAGCCAGCAGATTTCAATTTTCCTATATATATATATATATATGTGTGTGTGTGTGTGTGTGTGTGTGTATACAGATGCAAGTATTTGCCAGAAAGTTGTATGCCAGATTGATAAGGACTAGGCTAAGCCGTTTGATCTAATTAGATTGATAAGCTCATATAAAATCCACTTGTAGTGCTCCTGTTCTTGCCCCTCCCTAGAAGGGGTGAAAACACAGGCTGTGTAAATCACAGCTGTGTTTCCTCTGCATGTAATTCTCAAGCTTGAACAAAACAATGTATTTGTTTTATTTTGCGGGTTTGAATTTGGGTTGTAAATTTTTCAGGCTTGGGCTGCATAAAAGCTGGTTAAATGATCAAATTGCAAGAGAATGCTCTTTAACAATGGCTACTAATATTGAAATATGCTTAGTTTTTGAAAGTGCAAAGCCAGTTTTGGTTGTTAGAATCACCAACCATATCCAAATATAAAGGCTAGGGATTATGGTTTCTATTCAATGGAGCTTTTGATGTGATTTAAGTTGAGATTCGTGCAAGTAAACAAGAAATGGTATTCTGGCTCTCTTGTGCATAAAGTGGCCTGTAGGATCTACAGACCCTTCTATATTGCTTGATTTTGTGCATCTTCTAACTTGGGTAATCTGCAATCATTTCATTCACTATATGCCCAAAGAATAACGATTTGGGTACATTTACTTGTCTGAAGCACTGGAATAAGTTTTCATTTCCATGAAGCTTTATGTTATAGTCAGCTCTACTTAACATTTGTGATTTTATTTAAACTATAAGTTTCTGTTCGCTGGTTACTTGGAATGGACTTGAATAGCCTGGATGTTAGTATCACACATACAACACAAATTTTATCTCTTGAGAAATCCCTGAATAATATCTAATTGTACTGGTTTGATTGTGCCTGACGTTACTATTTTATTCTTTTGTAGTGCTTCATAGCTGAAAAAATTCTAAAGTTGCAGCTGCAAAGAATGGGTGCACCTTTGTCAACAGATAGCGAACATAATGATATGCTTGAAAAATTCAAAATATGTATGTCTTGATCTAACTGTTGTTTTAAGAAGTACTTTTTGCATCTGAGTCTGATGTCTGTGTACCTTCTCAGCATGGGTTGAACAGGGTGATGATATTAGTCTGCAGTACTCCGGTTCACATGCTCTAAAGCGTGATGTGGTTAGGTATGGCAGGTTTCTTTCTAATCCCTGATATACTCAAACTTGTTGCCGCAAGTAATTCTCAGTCTAGGCTAAATTTTGAGGGTTAATGCTTACAAGAGGTAAATACACAGAAGAATATGGTCTCATAATAAGTGCTCTAAGGCAAAAGAAGACATAAATAATGACAGTTATCAATGACCTAATCTTCTCAGAGAACTGCAAGGAAAAATGAAAAATTTATCCCACTTTGTATACAACAAGAGGCTGGATGGCCTATAACTTGCCGATGGCTACAGTTTCTTGTCTATTTTTCCCTGAAAAATCTGATGCATATTCCTGTGCTCCTCAGATATGGAAAGCAAACTCTGCCTGGCTTGATTAATGATGGATTGAATTCCTTGTCACGTTATTATTTAAACAATTTTCGTGATGGCGTCCGTCAGGTATGCTTACTCTGTTCCTACATTTTATTTTCCTTCTATTTACTTACCAACTGTTTTGATCCAAAAACTTATGGTGATCTTTTTTTCTTTTTTTTTATAACAAAGCAGTGGTTGCTCACAATTACTTGTGATGATGTGTTGTTACTTGTTAATGAGGCTCTCAGGATGCTATGGATCTAGTCAGTGGCCATTATGTGGTCAGCCAAAGTGTTCCTTCTCCCTTCCAGCTGAATGGGTTTGAATCACTTTCGGTGAGTTATCATATTCCCCCTTTTTTGGCATGATGTTTATGTTTTCACTGGCAATATTGTATGAACTGTCATTAGTTCCATTTTATTAACGAGACCTAGTCTGTTCAGCAACTCTTTTATGAATTTTCCTGAATTTCTAGTTGCTCTTCTGTGACATAGTTTCATTTTTTCACATTTCCCAGTATCTACCGGTAGCATCAGCCATACTTATCGGTGGTGTTACATTGACATCTATTACACTTAATCAAGGTAATGCCACTTTTAGAATTATTCGTTTGAAACTTTGAATTTAATCCTTTTATTGACTTTGTTGTGCTTGCAAGCAGCTGGACGAAATGCACCACACTTCATTTCTTCAGTATTCTGGGCTGGATTGACTGCTGGAGTGATGGCTTTGGTTAAAGCCAATGGGAGGCAGTTCTGTTCCAGGCCTCGGTTATGTGGCCTGTTATAGCAGCCCCAGTATACAAAACCACATTATGTGCCCTGCAGAAACATTTTTATTGGTGAGGTTGCTTCAGCTGTGAGTCTACTTCTTTTTCTGCCAGGTGAGGCCTGGAGTGTTATAGAACCGTTGTCACCACGTGTAACTGCTATCTTTTCTATAAATTAGGTGAAGTACAAAGTAGATACCAACACTAACATTGTTTACTGAGAACTAGAAGCAAGCATTATCCCGAAAAATAAGCAGCAGATTTGATTTTTCAGCATTTTTTCTTGAATTGCATGGCTGTTATTTTCTATGAATTGTAAATCAAAATGAATTTAATAATTTTAGCACTACCCTATTTTGGATCTTTATATTTTAGCAAGTGTGCTTTACCTGGTCTCATCTTACCATCCTTTTAGATTAACATACTTTTACCTTCTTTTGGGTGGGTTGGCATCGTTCGCACTCCGCTGGTCAGTGTAACTGATCATTTATTCTTGGTTAGTTTCCGATTTATGTATGCTTCTTTTGACATCCATTGAACTTTATGCAAAACTCCTTTTTTTTCTGAGGACATTCTTGCTCTCGTCTCAAGTTGAATTTCGAACGTATAAGTGGAATCAGAATTTCAAGTTTAAAGTTGTCATGAATACAAGGCAACAGTTTGAAATTGATTTAACATTTTGGCTTGACAAATTCCAATCCGCTCCATAACTAGCGCGGGGCATGAGGTCGGGCCAGGCTGGGCTGGCCTGAGCCCTATTAACACTGGAAAAAGCTGGTTATGCCCTATTACGACCAAAGTTTTTATTAATTTGTTTATTCAAATACAGAGGAAATAAACATTTAAACATTAGATCAAATCATAACTTGAGTAATGACAATGCATACAAATCAAAATATGTGAGAACAATCGTTTACAAACAAAGACAAACATAGGCTCAACACGACACCCATAAGAATTCAAGACTTAATGCTTAGACTGCTAATGTTAGTCCATTGCAAAAGTGAGGAAGTCCATCCAAAAGCCGAAAGTCAATCACGATAGAAGGAATGGAGTCATAATGCTTTAAATATAATAATGTCCAACCTAGATGGAATATAGTTTTGCAAAAGGTGAAATATGGTTTTGTAAAATAGATATATAAGTTAATCAAAATAGAATTGATATGCAGTTCAGGGCTGCTCATAACATGACTCAGTATGGGTTACAAAGTCACACAAACAGTTTAAATAGCAACATCATGCGTTACAAAGTCACACCAAATAGCAACCATCCTTGTTCATTGTCATGAGCATTAGTAGAAAATCTTGTGGAGGAAATACATAGGCAAAAGAAACATATCTTTAAGAATGTGAATGTGAATGTGTAATTATAACATTTTGTGAATGTGAATGTGTAATTATAATGATAAGAAAGAAAGAATAAGAGATGAGATGCCAGTGGGGGTTGTGGCAATGTGTTTGGGAGTTGTTCCGCCTGGTCTCGCCTATTCAGAGCGCAGGTGGTGCAAGGCTCCAGGGTATTGTTGTGTGATGTGCTTGGAGCGTTGGGCTCCCGCATTCCCAAACTGGGTGTCCTAGAGAAGACTGAGTATCTCTTTGGAATTCACACATCTATAAACGACTGCTCTTTCGCTGCAGCGTGAATAGATCCATATTGTTTCGGGCCACCACAGGGGTTGTCTCCCAGCTGTAGGCCGCCCGCGGTGTGCACGTGCATGTGTTTGCACCAACAAAAACGGTCAATTCATTAAAGTTAATGTAAATGAAAGGAATGTGATTGAAATAAATGAGAATGATATGTTTATGCATGAGTTGCATGTGATTTGTGAATGTGTCATGATTTATGTGAGGGGTCTTATTGACAAGTCATGTGACTGCGTGCTCTATCATAACATGATAGTAATTTGTTTTCGTAATTGATATATCTCATATTTGAGCCCCTACTTAAAGGGGTTAGAAATTTATCTGGCTTGTTGCCATACTGCGAAGGCTAAGCCTTTAGTTGTCTTTCTTTTTCAGGTCTTGGTGGACCCGAGGCAGCATGTTTATCAGGTGGCTCTACTCACATCATATTGGGGAGGTTTGGGTCAATTGTAGTGCTGGCGCATCTTTTTTTGATATTATTGATGCCTTGTTTTTGTTGGGCATTAATGTCATGGTTTTGGGGCATTTTGTCATATGTGCGATTGAGAAATGTGAAGTAATTTTGTATAAACGGAATTGATTATGTAATGAAAAGTTTGCCCCATTGTTTTGAATTGCATGGCTCATTTCCTTCTGAATTGTTGTGTCATCGCACCTCAATGTTTATGTTTTAACAAAAATTTATTTGAGGGGTCAAAAGATTGGGTGTGACAGCTTTGGTATTAGAGCCACGACAAAACCCAACTATGGATGTGAGTTAAAGCCCATATGTGAAGCCGCGTTGCCCAGGTACGCACTATTTGAGTTAGCATTTATTGAAGTTTTGTTTTTATTATGATATATACATTTGTGATGAGTTGATATGTTGATGATTGTGATACATCTTTGCAAGGACTTGTAAAAGTAGTCTCAGACCTTGTTATAAGAATGAGAGTTATTGTTTGTATAGGTGGACTACCAACGTAGGGGTAAGAAGCAAGCTGGGTTGGCTGCAGAGACACAAAGGGAGCCAAGTTCGGCCAATTCTGATGCGCATACCCCATTGGATGATGGCATGTCAGGGCAACAGTACGCCCAGACTAGTGTGGGTGCCCAAACCCCACCACACCTATAGATCAACAGACTATACTGCTAATAACCTTGAAGACACTGACCTCCATTGTACAGTCGATGGTCAATAATAAGTGGAGCCATGCATCTCCTATAGGAGACACCATCGTAATACCTAAGGAGAAAGCAACTTCGGTGTCATTAAAGGGGCATTTGATACCTTGGAATTATACTGTTCACTGAGAAAAAAAATTCAAAAATTTTAAATTTTTTCCGGTCATCAAACGCAGATTTTTTTTTGAGACCGTTGAGAGTGGAATTGGCAAGATTTTTCTAGAAAAATGTTTCCGCCTGGTGGGGTGGAAACATTTTTCCAGAATTATTTTTTTGCCCGTTAGGGCTCTTCGCGTTGGGTTCCCGTCGTCTTCTTTCTCGCCACTGCCTCACGCTGCCTCATCTTCCTTTCTCACCTTCATCGTCCGCTGCTGCCTCAGCAGGGAAGGAAGATGTGCGAGGCTTCATCCTCTCCGCCTCTATATCAGTCAATGGCTCTCTTCGACCGCTCCCTCTTCTCATTCTTAAAGTGAATCGCCCCACCAGCCCTCTTCCTCCCTCTTTCTGCCTCTCTCTCTCTCTCTCTCAATTTTCTGAAGAAAAGCAACTGGACAAGGGAAAAGGATCAGAAAACCTCTTCCATATTTCGATTCCCACATCGTTCCAAACCCTAGATTGCAGATCTCTCTCTCTCTCTCTCTCTCTCTCTCTCTCTCTCTGGTTTCTACCACCAGTATCACCGCTATTACCTAAAGAGGGGGTTTTGAGCAGCACCCACCTCGTTCGCAGATGGGTCATCCCATAATGTATTGGCAGTGGGTCTGTTCCCCCTCGCTTTCGCTCTCTCTTCCTCGATCATGGCTACTCAAGGCCAAGTTATCATCTGCAAAGGTTCTGCCCTTATTCCTTTCATTTGTTCCTTTTCCTTTATTTGTGGTATTTGGGTAGTTTGTTCTTAGGTGTCAAGATGCCATTGATGACTCTAGGGAGCCAAAGGAAGAAGAAAACCCGATCTGCAAATGCTCATTAATTAATGCTTCCATTTCTTTTGTCTTTTCGTTTTTCATTCCTTCGTTTTTGGGCATCTTTGAATTGCTTGAGGTGTTCCCTGAATTGTTAATTTCCGCCGCTTGGAAGATTTTTCTTTCTTGTAAATTGAAGAAAGAAAAATCTTCACCCTGTTGAATATGAGACCGGATTGTACTCTGTTGGTTATCAATTCTTTTCGTTCATTGGGCTTTTCTTTCTTCCTGTTTTAGTATGTGGATTGTGTAGAACGTGCTAAACCATGGTTACCTTGATGAACATGGTCATGTTGTTCAAGATTGAGGAGAAGCTCCAGCAGGTCATTGTTGAGAAACTTGGGGAGCCAAACCAAAGCTATGAGGATTTCACTGCAAGCCTGCCAACAGATGAGTGCTGATATGTTGTTCATGATTTAGCAAGATGTTGTATGCTAGTTCGAAGGACAGGTTCAAGAGAGAACTTGATGGAATCCAGGTTAAACTGCAAGCAACTGACCCTACTGAAATGGGCCTTATGTTATTAGAGGTCGTGCCAATTAGACTTTGTTGCAGTTGTATATATGAGATCAATGCTTGAATTTGTGTATCTACTGTTTATTTTTCTGTGTTTTTTGTCTGTATACAAGTGTCTTGCTAAATGCTAAGCTTTTAACTTGATTTTTTTTCTTCTAGAATGAAGTGGATCTCGTAATGAGTTAGCTGACTAATGGCTATGTAGTTTGCTTATTGTCAATATTAATTTGTTGTTGAATTGAGAGAATTTGTCATCATGTGAACATAATGAAAAGGTAGCGTCCCATTTCCTAAGTTTAGTTAGTTGTTACATAATTGTAATTGTTGTTCTTTGTGCAATTTCACAACTAAAAATCTGGAAATATATTTCTATATCATCAAATTCAGAAATATAGAATTGGAAATATATTTCTGAGTCATCACACACACCCCAAAATTGGAATCAGAAAGATTTTTCCCATTCCATTTTTCAATTTCTTATATTTCCAGATATATATTTCCAGAAATATATTTCCAGGCCATCAAACGGCCCCTAAAGCAGTTTATGTCAATGCAGCCACCTGTCTTTACTGGAGATGGCAGTCCAGACAAGACAGAGGAATAGATTGAAGAGGTTGAACGCATCTTTGAACTTCTGAAGATGCCAAAAGTAGACAGAGTGAATTATGACTCTTATTTGTTGAAAGGTGATGCCAAAAGATGGTGGCAATCAACTCGTGAGATCCGGTTTGTAGGCCAACAGTTGATCTCTATTCGCACCCCACCCTTTTATCGAAGGGGGTCGAAATGCGAATCAGCAAAATTCTTTTACAATTGAGGTTTTGAGGAAAAATTTTCAAAAGAAAGGGATCCGCCCGTCGGTACGAGATCCAACCGTTCCTGCCACCTTTAATAGGGGTAATTGGACCAAGGACTAAGAATCATTTGGATCATGTACGAGTTATTGATGCAAGTCCTATGTGCTTATGCATTGAGGTTTTGGATTCAAAAACCAAAGTGATTTTCCGGATTCAAAACCCAAAGTTTATTTTTGAATAAGTGATTTTAACTTGTTTTGAAAATGGATTCCTTTGATTTGAAGATTGGAGGGTTTTTAAACTGATTTAAAAACCTTTGTTTTGGTGTCATTTGAAATCCACAATTCTTAGAAATTTTGAAGATTTGAAATTGAGTTCTTTGTTTGTTGTGAACTCAATTTGATTCATGAGTTGAAATGATGATCATTTTATGATCAAAATAGATTTTGAACTCTTCTTTTGCCAAATCGTGTGATTTGGTCTAAGATATTTAGAAACTTGTGTAGAGTGCATTCTTTTGATGGGACATAAGCCCAAAATGTTATTTTCTAAACATATTTTGGCCAAGATTATGAATGCATTATTTATGTTTTCTTTGAAAGTTAAGTGAAGTTTACAAATTCTTGTTGCAATATGACTTGGTCACTTTTTGCAACCCAAAGTTGAATCACTTAACTTCTTGAGAATGTGCATGCGGTGCTATTGATTTTGAGTGAAAGTGAATGCATGAAATGAGAAGAAAAACTATATGAAACATTCATTATTTTCTCTCTCATAATCTCTCAAGATTCATTCATATGAAACATGCATTCTTCACTCTCTCATAATCTCCCAAGATTCATTCATTGCAATCACACGTCATACAATCTATGCTTGAAGATTGATTTTAATTAAAATGTAGGACTTTCCCTGAATGTGATTATATTGTTAAGCACATGAATTAGAGATGTAGTCCATAAACTTGAGTCATGGATGAGAAACTCAAAACAATTAAGAATTAGGCAAATGAAGTTGAAATCAAACTTTAAAATATAGAAGAAATGTGGATATCATCATTTTTCCTTAAAATTGTCATAACAATCAGATTTTATTCCGATTTAAATGGATAAAAATTAAAATATTGATTCTAAGAGTGTTCGACTCTTAGAAAATGATGAAATTCAGTTTTACTCCATACGAACTAAGCATCAAGTTCACAAAAATCATGTGCCACATGTACTCATTCATGCCATGGAGATCTAAGAACATTTCTTTCTCTCCAAAATCAAACAATATTTCAGATTCTTGTCATAAAAGATCCATTCATTTTTTGGACTATTAAAACACTTTTCGTCTTGTTCTTTAAGGAATACAAAGATTATGGCTTTTGAAGTATGATCTTACATCATTTTTGAGGCTCAATCATTCACATGTAAGTCTGAAAACATATCCATCCCTAATAGGCATTTTCATCACATATGTTGCAGCAAAATCACTCTCTCACCGTGGGATTCTCTCATGGTAAGGAGTTCAAAATGGTTTTAAGCATGTTGTTTTGAAAGGGACATGGCCTTGGAGCCATTTTTCAAAACTTTGATACATGGGTTAGTCTTTTTAAAAAAGAGGACTCATGCATGCGTTATGCATTAACATGTACATTCAATCGTAGGTTTCCCTTAGTTGGACATCATTCCTAGCTATAAAATAAATGAAAATAAACCCCTCTCACGAATTGCTGAAATTAAAATGAACTAACGAGAAGCCAAAGTATATGAGAAATGAGTTAAAATCACCTACCTTGCGGTCGGTCTTGATGCTTGATCTTCTTCTTCACTTGTTTTTTAAATCGAGCAATCCTAAGCAAGAATCTAAACTTGGATTCGAGCTTAGTAAAGCTAGATGAAGAGTAGCTTGCTTGCTGGAATTTGGAGTGGAAAAGAGAGCTTCTCACCACAAAAATCCTAAGTAAGGGTTCACTTAAGCATCCTAACTTAGCAAAATCAATTGAGAGATTAGAGGAAAATGAAGAGGAAAATGAGAGAGAAGGGGAAAGAAGGCTTGGACGAATCTTCTTTCTCCTCCTTGGCCTCTCCCTCCTTGCAACAACTTGATGGAATCTTCAAAATTTTCGTCCTCCTCCTTGGTGGCCAAGGGGAGGTTTATATAGAAGAGGAAGTGCGTTCAACCACCTTCTTAACTCACCTTGGGAACTTGCTTCAGACCTTGGGGACTTGTAAAATAAGTTAAAGATGGTTTAATGGCTCTAATTGACCATTCTTAGCCCATTTGCACGAGCTAGGTGGGTTGAGCTAGGTTGGTCAATATTGGTCCAGACCTAGCTGACCAACTTTGACCAAAATTTCGAACGAAAATACCCTTGCACAGGGTTTTTCTTTATTTTGTGCTATTTATTTTTTTCTATGTTTCAAATCGAGCTTGTTAGGTTAAAACCTAGTTACTAAGCTCCAAATGTCATTAAATTATGGTAATTCAATTTAAATTTGAATATTTGAAAATTCTATTAAATTTGGATCAAAAAGGGTATTTTCATCCATAACTTGATTAAAAATGGATTTCAACTGAATCAAACTTTGAAATATTGAATTTTAATTTGGCATTTGATTTATGTATTGGACAAATCTAAATGTATATTTATCTTTTATAAACCAATTTAGGCTATGGAATCTTAATTTGACCATAGAAGGGCATTGTCCAGATTGGTCAATTTCGACCTATTGACCAAAGTCAAAGCTCATTTGTGAGGAGTTTGACTTTGTTTGAGGCAATTTGATAAATTTGAGCTAAGAAAGCTCTTAATTTGAACTGAATTGTACTTTGATAGAGTCTAGTCAAAGTGGGTTTGATTCGGTTAAAGTCTATTTTGGTCCACTGATTGGGTCACAGGATAGACCTACCCTTTTGACTGTGCAGAGCCCAAGTTGACCGAGCCTAGCTGAAATTGGCATCACATTTGGGTGCACCTGGGTCAAACCTACATGGATTAAGTAGGGTAGGTGAGTTTGACCAGCCTAGTTATTGCTTTTTGAAAATTGACTCCCTTTTAAAGAAGACATGGTTTAAGAAGAGAGAGAGACATACATGTCTCTCTTTTCCTAGGTTTTTCATTCATTTCTCCTTGAAAATGACTTTTTTTTCATTTAATTGAGAGAAAGTATATATATTTTTTGAAATGGAGGGGGGGGGGGCATGACCCCTGTTAGGCTCTTGACCACACGGGCTAGCTGGGGCCCACACGTGGGTCCAACGTAGCATTCTAGACTGAATTAGATCCAATTCTTGGATTTAAGTCAAAATTTGAATTTTGCAATTAGATTTGGAGTTCAAATGATGTTTGTAATTGGATTTGGATATCAAATGACATTTGTAAATAGTTTGGACTCGTAATCCTGCATTGGGATTTGTGTCACAGGTTAAATTGAATGTAAATTGTTCTTTAGATCTGAAATTGGCTTTGAAATTGTAATTTTTCACAATTCTTTTGTAAAATTTTGATATCGCTTTAGTTCTGATGTGGAAAAATTTGGGGTGTTAACAATCTCTTGGAAGCAGTTCAGGATTCCTTCTTCAGCACTTACTATCTAGTGCATGCTAGAAAAAAAAAAGATGCAAGAGTTTATTGAATTGCAACAAAATCATTTGAGTTTGGAAGAATATGTTACTAAGTATCGGCACTTGGAGGTGTATTGCCCACACATCTACACCACAGATGAGGCCAAAACAGACAAGTTTGTGCATGGGTTGCATGATGGACTGCAAAGCAGAGTTATGTCAAGCAGACGTCGCGATTTAGACGAGGCGGTTAGTATGGCTAGATGCATGGAAAAGGACTGGAAAAAGACACAAAAGGACCATCATAAGAAGACAAGCCAACACACACATGGTGAATGTATACAGGCCAAGCACCACCACTTTACAGGCAGGGCAAAACCTTATGAGAGGCATGATGACCGAACTTTCAGGTGGAATAGGCCAAACCGCAATGATGCCACACGGGGGTGAATGGCTACTCCGACTTCACCGAGGTGCCCCACTTGTTCATGTGTGCACCACAGAAAGCCGTGCTATCGAGAGATCGGAGCTTGTTTACACTATGGAAGGATGAGACACTTCATCAAAGATTACCTTTTGATGTGAGGAAATGAGTTGAAGAAGCCTGAGGCCAGTCCTTTTAGTGCTCAATAGACAACTGGACGTGTCTATGCAACGATCATGGAGGAGCTTCAAGCACACGATCTCATCGAAGGTACTTTACTTGTTAGTTCTCACATTGCTAGAGTGTTGTTTGATGTAGGAACGACTCATTCTTTTATATCTAGTCGATTTGCCACTTCACTAGAACTGTCGGCTAGGATGATGCCGTATGTCTTAAATGTGGTTAGCCTTATGCATGTTGAAGATTCGTGTAGCCAGTATCCCGATGTAGATGTCATTTTGGGCATGGATTGACTATATACGCATTATGTCAACATAGATTGCAGAAAGAAGTAGATACAGTTTTTGACTCATGAGATGTGACCTGTTGAATTTTAAGCTCGTAAAGCTAGTCAAACAGATAAGATAATGGTATCTTCACTAAAAGCTAAACGGTTGTTAAAAAAAAGAAATGTTGCATTCTTGGTCAACGTGTTGACCAATGAGACTAAGTCGGTGAGCTTACAGGATGTTACCATTGTGAGTGAGTACCCGAATGTGTTCCTTGAGGAACTGTCAAGTTTGCCTCCAACACGAGAAGTTGAGTTCAAGATAGAGTTGTTACCAGGGTCAGTGTGTCTATTTCTAAGGCACCATACCGTATGACACCCGTTGAGTTAGAAGAATTGAAGAAGCAATTGCAGGAGCTCTTGGATAAGAGCTTCATTCGACCTAATGTGTCACCTTGAGGAGCAGCATTATTCTTTGTTAAGAAGAAGGATGAAACAATGCGCTTGTATATAGATTACCGCATGTTGAATCAAGTCACTATCAATAATAAGTATCCGCTTCCTACAATTGAAAACTTGTTTGATCAACTCAAGAATGCGAAGGTATTCTCCAAGATCGATCTAATGACAGGGTATCATCAACTCTTGATATGGGAGGAAGATGTTGCTAAGACTGCTTTTCGATCTAGATATGAGCATTATGAATACAGGGTCATGCCTTTTGGGTTGACCAATACTCCCGCAGCGTTTTTGGACCTCATGAATTGGGTTTTTCAAGACTACTTGGATCAGTTTGTTATTATTTTTATGGATGATATTCTAGTGTACTCAGATAGTGAGGCAGAGCACAGAGATCACTTAAGGAGTGTGTTGGGTTTTTTGCGCAAGCATAAGTTATATGTCAAATACTTGAAATGTGAATTTTGGCTAGAGAAAGTAAACTTTCTTGGTAATGTGATATCAAAGGATGGGACTTTCGTAGATCCGGCTAAGGTGTCGGTTGTACAGAACTGGAAGACGCCATGCAATGTGACTGAGGTTAGAAGCTTTTTGGGATTGGCAGGATATTACAACCGGTTTGTACATGACTTTTCAAAAATAGCTACGCCCAGGACTAAGGTATTGAGAAAAGGAGTGAAGTTTGGTTGTAATGAAGAGCGCGAGAAGAGTTTCCAAACCTTGAAGGACAAGCTTACCACTGCCCCCCCTTTGATACTCCCATCAGGTCATTCGGATTTGTGGTGTACACTTATGCTTCGGGAATTAGTTATGGTTGTGTATTGATGCAACATGGTCGTATAGTGGTTTATGCATCAAGACAATTGAAGGCCCACGAGAAACACTATGCCACTCATGATTTGGAGTTGGGAGTGGTTGTGTTTGCATTGAAGATATGGAGACATTATCTTTATGGGGCAATATTTGAGGTGATCATAAACCACAAGTCATTAAAGTACATATTCTCTCAAAAGGATCTCAATCTGAGACAAAGAAGATGGTGTTGAATACTTAAATGATTATGATTTAAAAATATCATATCATCCCGAAAAGGCGAATGTGGTGGCTGATGCTTTGAGCAGACATGCTAAAGCAACAATGTGAAGTATGTTGACTCACTCTTGGACACTGTTACAAGATGTGATAGCTCGGCAGCCTTACCTTTGTGGTGAGAGCAAAGCAACAATGACTGTCTTGATACGACATCCTCTGATGGAAGAGCTTATATTGAAGCAAAAGGAAGATCCTGATTTTGCTAAAAATATGAAAGAAAGTAAGAAGACAAATTCTTCTTGGTATCAAGATGAAGATGGTTTATTGTGGTTTCGACAAAGATTGTGGGTCCCTAGAGATGAAGGGGTGAAGTGCTAGTTGCTTGATGAAGCTCATGAATCCAAATTTGCTATATGCCCTGACAGTACAAAGATGTTTCAGGATATAAAGAGAAATTTTTCGTGGACTAGAATAAAGCATAAAATTGCATAATATGTAGCAAAATGATTGGTTTGCCAACGGGTCAAGACAGAACATCAACGACCAGGAGGCTTGTTGCAGATGATTGATATTCCAGTGTAGAAATAGGAGGACATTACGATGGATTTTGTGGTTAGTTTGCCTCACACTAGAAGACAACATGATGCCATGTGAGTGATTGTCGATCGACTTACGAAGTCCACACATTTTCTACCAATCAGAATCAGTTAATCATTGGAAAGTCTCGCAGAGTTATATATTGGTGAGATAGTGAGATTGCATGGAGTGCCAAAGTCTATTATTGCGGATCGAGATCCACATTTTACCTTTAGATTTTGGGGGCAGTTGCAAAAGGCATTGGGTACTAAGCTTAAGCTGAGTACAACGTTTCACCCTCAAACTAATGGGCAATCTGAGAGGACCATTCAGACCTTAGAGGACATGTTGCATGCTTGTGTTTTGGACTGAAAAGGAGAATGAGATAAACATGTGAAATTAGCAGTGTTCGCATATAACAACAGTTACCATTCTAGTAGTGGGATGACACCTTTTGAGGCCTTGTATGGAAGGCCATGCAGATCGCATGTTTGTTGGATTGAATTGGGTGATGACAAAATCGAAAATCCTTTGGTATTGCAACATTACATCGACCAAGTACAATTGATAAGGAAAAAGTTGTTGACCTCATAGAGTAGATAGAAAAGTTATGCCGACATTCAACGTAAAGAGTTGGCTTTTGATGTTGGTGATCATGTGTTCTTGAAAATTTCTTCTACTAAAGGTGTTTTTCGATTTGGTATTAAGGGAAAGTTGAGCCTGAAGTTCATTGGACCTTTTGGAATATTAGAGAAGATCGAAGATGTGACATACAAATTGGCATTACCACCTAATTTGAGTCATGTTCATGACGTTTTCCATGTTTCCATGCTACGAAGATATGTATCGAATCCTGCACATGTGATTGACTTTCAATGTATTCAAGTGCAAGATGATTTAACAATAGAAGGAAAAACCTATTAGAATTATGGATCAAAGAGAGCAAGTGTTTCACACTAAGAAAATTCCTCTAGTAAGAGTGGAATGGGAACACCATGGGTTGAAGGAGAGCACATGGGAACTCGAGAAGGATATGCGAAAGAAGTATCCACCCTTGTTCTTGCATTGAGGTATGATCTAAATTTCAAAGACGAAATTTTATTTTAAGGAGGGTAGGATGTAACACTTTATGTTTTTCAGGTTGGGCTAGGGCAGGTCCAGACCCGGACCCGAATCAACTTGCGTGAGGGTCCCGACGTCGCCCTCTTCTTCCTCGTCTTCCTCTCGGTTCCACCTTCGTTGCCTCTCGTGCTGACGAGGGTGAATGGCGGCAGTGGCGAGGCTGAATGGCTGCAGTGGCGGCGCTTGAGGTGAGCCCTGTCATTCTCCTGCCTCTTTCTCTCTTCTCTCTTCTTCTTCCTTTTTCTCCTCCTCCCTCTCTCGCTGGTTTCTGTCGACTCCCTTCTATCCCCGACTCTTTTTTGTCGCCTCCCTCTCTAATATGAACTCTCTCCCGACAACTCTCATCTCCCCTCTCGTGCTGTCTCACTCCCTCACCCACGCTCTCCTTGCTAGAGCTCTCCCTCTGTCCACCTCCTCTTTTCCCCCTTTTGTTTGCTCTCTCTCACTCCCTCTGCCTATGCTCTCTCTCTCTGCTCGACCTTCCTCTCTGTCTACGCTCCTCACTCCCTCTCCCCATTGCTTGCTTTTTTTCTTCCCACATTGACCGAGTCTTCTCCCTCTCATCCGCACATTTTCCCTCCGGCGCAACCCTCTCCCTTCTCTTTCTATTTGCTTCCTCTCTCCAGCGCCAGCCCCTCAACCGAGCACTCTCCCTCTTTGCACACACACACTCTCTCTCGCTCACACCTCCCCTATCTCCCTCAACCGAACAACCTATCTCATAGCCGAATGTCTTCTTTTCTCGACAGACCCTTCTTTTTAACTCTCTTTTGCTATTTTCACCTCCTTACTGTTATTGGGTTGGAATTGCAGCTTGGGGACACATCTTCCCCCTCATAACAGCGAAGAGAAGGCATTGGTGGTGGCGGCATTGCATGGGTTTTTTGCGGCTAGGGGTGCATCGAACACTTGAGGTGGCTGTCGTACTATGATAATTTGGACTCTAAGATTGGTGTGAGTGAGACCTAATTGAGTTTTAATTGTCAAATATTTGTTGTTGGAGCATGTATAATTAATGATTGAGCATGCTAGACTAAGGATTTGATGGTTTAAAATGCATGCTAGCGATGTTGCTATTTTGAGGAAAGTTTAGGACTATTTTGAGAAGGACGATGATCTACTTGTATAATTGTCTTTTTAGCATAATAAGTTGATTTTCGAAGTGATTTAGAAACATGATAGAAATTTTGACGATGTTGGAAGGTTTAGAACCGTTTTTAGCGAGCTTGAAAAATATGCCTCTATTGATGTGCATACATTATATGTTGAGGATCTTATTTGCGGGGTAGACGCCTCAACTAAGGAAACAAGGAGAAACAGATTAGTGATTGGTTCAAGTTGAAAGCGCAAAGCTTAAAGCATTTAGTGACAACGTCAGGGAGTTGAGAAGTGGCCTATTGGAGGGCTTTGTAGGTCGACACTACCCGTCGACACCCTCTTGAGGTGATGACCTATGCCTCAATGATTATATTTCATATTTGTGTAAATTGTGAAGCGAAGCAAGTAGAGAACTTATCACTTGATTGTGTTTGCAGGTACACCAAGCACGTCTAATAGACCTTGAGCGACCAGATTCAAAGCTCGAGGCGTTTTGGGTATTTTGTGGATGCATATGACAGGTATGGTGGCATTCTAGGCAAATCTCTGCCTGGGGCTAACTTTTGAATGTATGTTTTCAGGATCGTTGGATCCTGTGATTGTGATGTGATTGAATGATTGTAATATGATTGAATGTTGTGATGTAATTGAGTAAATGTATACATGAAAATTGAATGCTTATGCGATAAGATTTGTTTTGAAAATTACTATGCAATTGCATGTGCATGCTAGAATTAATAACTGTTCAGGACAGATGAGGTGGGGTATCAAGTCGAGTATCTCCTCGACCCCAATTGTGCATTAGAAAGCATCCTAGAATGATGACTACATATGACAACTACGAGCCAATCATGGATCGAGACTACTCTCCGTAGTTCGGCTAAATTTTGAAAGATATGATTGATGTGATGTGTGATGTGAATGTTATAATGTTTCACATACATTATCAATGACATAATACAAATGAATGAAATTGAAGGGCAGTTGTACCCATAATATTATGACGGCAAGCTAAGAATGTTAATATCATATGTGGACCTCGTATAGAGGCAATGGGAGGTGTGGGTGCACTCATGAAGTAAACCAACCTCACGAACTAGCCAGTCATTTTGTGAATGTTAATGTGTAATTATAATGATAAGAAAGAAAGAATAAGAGATGAGAGACCAGTGGGTTGTGGGTTGTGGCAATGTGTTTGGGAGTTGTCCCGCCTCGCCACTGGTCTCGCCTGTTCAGAGCGCAGGTGGTGCAAGGCCCCATGGTATTGTTGTGTGATGTGCTTGGAGTGTTGGGCTCCCGCCTTCCCAAATTGGGTGTCCCTGAGAAGGATGAGTATCTCTCCTTGAAGTTCACTCATCCATAGACGAGTGGTCTTCCGCTGCAACGTGAATAGATCCATATTGTTTCGGGCCACCACGGGAGTTGTCTCCCAGTTGTAGGCCGCCTATGGTGTGCACGTGCCTGTGTTTGCACTCTTAGGAACTGTCAATTTACTAAAGTTAATGAAAATGAAAACAATGTGATTGAAAGGAATGAGAATGATATGTTTATGCATGAGTTGTATGTGATTTATGTGAGGAATCTTCTTGACAAGTCATGTGACTATGTGCCCTATCACAACATGATAGTAATTTGTTTCGTAATTGATATATCTCATATTTGAGCTACTACCTAAAGGGGTTAGGGATTTATCTAGCTTGTTGCCATATTGTGAAGGCTGAGCCTTCAGTTGTCTTTTTTTTTCAGGTTTTGGCAAACTCGGGGCAACATGTTGATCAGATGACTCTACTCACATCCTACTGGGGATGTTTTGGGTCAATTGTAGTGTCGGCGTGTCTTGTTTTGATATTATTGATGCCTTATTTTTATTAGGCATTAATGTCATGGTTTTGGGGCATTTTGTCATATGTGTGATTGAGAAATGTGAAGTAATTTTGTATGAACGGAATTGATTATATAATGAAAAGTTTGCCCCATTGTTTTGAATTGCATGGCTCAATTCATTCTGAATTGTTATGTCGTCGCATCTCAACGTTTATGTTTTAACAACATTTTATTTGAGGGTCAAAAGGTTGGGGTGTAACATGTAAACTCGTTTGAATATATCGACTTGATTAAGGCTCTACAAACTCGATGAAGACTCGAGCTCGACTTGGCAGTTACGTGTTGAGCTCGAACACAACTCGATTATTTGAACGAGCCGACTCATGAACTCAAGCTCTACTCGTTAAGCAAATGGCTCAGCTCAAACTCGTTCATGAGCCGAGCTTTAATGAGTCGAGGTCGAGTAGTTCAACTCGTTGTTCACTCCTACTTTTAACATACATTCAAGTCAAGTCCAGCTGCAGCTCTTGCTTGATTCTAGTCATGGTTCGACTAAGCTCCAGCCAAGGTGACTTCGAAGATTTGAAGTCCAACACCAGTCTAGGCATTTTCTAGGCTACATGTCGAGCCCAGCCCAGTGTCCCTGTTCTCCCCTGTTCTAGGCGCTACTCCAGCTTGTGCCTCGATCCTCCCATCAACTCAGGTCAGTCTCCAACTTTTTTGGCATGTTACTTAAGTAGATTAAAATGCATGGCTGATCACTCGCACACCATTAAAAGGCTGGTTGTCGGTGTGATTTGACCACCTTCACTATGTTCTGGCTCATGGCAGCCATGATGAGGTCGTCCCCATCCTCTATCAAGCCAAAGACAAAGGTACAAACATCCTTAGCCCTTGGCTCACCAATGCCCAAGTCAATGGCCATATTTCTACTATTTTGCAATAATGAGCTAGGTCGACCATTAGCTTGCAAATATTCTCGTGTCTCAATGTCATAAAACAGACCCTTGTTGGGTAGTGGCCCTGAGCCCTATCCTTTTTCTCTGTAACTGCAAAGGAGTTTCCGCAGTTACAGAATTAAAATAGGAAATAAATCACAATATTAAAGTTTCTGTTTTAATTCTTACCATAAATCTCCTTGCCATAACCGTAGCTGGGATTGGGGAAATCCTGAGAGGCGGTCTATAAAATCCAGCGTCTATTCATCTAATAGTTGATAGTTGAGTAATCAACCTGCAGCTCTCAGAAGCAAACCCTCAAACAAATCTTTTTCCCTTCTTCCCTTTTCTTCTTTGTGTTTGTCACAAGCCAATTGATGCTGGTACTAAGACGTTGCTGGTGAGACGCTACTACAATCTCCGCTGCTACTGCGATTCTCTGTTTCCATCAGTGGTATCAGAGCCACGATTCTTTAAAGTAAGTACGCTGACAGTTAACAAAATAGCGTCTTAGAATGAAAGCATGCTAGAATAAACAGTTCATGCTAGACTAAAAATCTATCTTGGATGTATGAAGCATGCTAGTATCTATAGATTGCAGTTATGTTAGGACTACAGCCTGCGATTCTTTATTTCCATCAATGGTATGATGGAAACAGTAAAGGCGGCTGAATTTTGACCCTAGCAGCGCGTGTGGTGCTTACTCTGTCTGCTCGGCAAGAGTTCACAGTTATATTAACATGCCATTTTTTTTATCAGATCGTAACTCTTCAGCATGCTAGAATCTACTAATCTAATGAATGAAGCATGCTAGTTAGAAATTTTTGCATAAAGTTTCATAGATCTGATATATAATGTTACACTTTATTCTATGATTGTTCCTGTTTCCCTGTACCCCTGTGTCCCAAGGAGACAAAGGACAGAAACGAAAACTGACCTAAGCTTGTACAAAAGTTAAGTCCAACTATACAAACCAAAGAGAAAGGGAGCACGGGAGTGTAAGCCCCGTTTAGTTAGTCTGACGATGTTAGACCAAGTGGTATAACTGTAGAACAGCCAAATTATTGCCGGGAGGATCAATCACAAACTCAGGCTCCACACACATCTCTACCTGTCCTTGGACAGGGAGGGCGACAGAATAACACGGCACTCCCTTGTTCCAAGGCTGCAATTTCTGCAGAAGTGGCCCGGGGACTTTCCTCAGTCGAAAGATTTAAGTGACCAGCGCACTCTCGAGGGTTTGGCCAGGGAACAAGCATAGGATGAGAGAAGAAGATTACCTCTGACGTTTTTTTCTCCTTTTATTTCTTAACCGACGACCTCTACTCGATCCTTGCTGCAGCAGAAGTTTTGTTTACTTATTCTGGTGGAATAACAGAGGATCACACCCTCTGTTTTCTGTCGATGCAGTAAGGTGCCAGATCTCTACAGGAGATCAGGGAGCATGTTGTGGGTTGAGCGGGTTAGCCGCCGCCAAGCTGGTTCCCTTCTTTTTCTTTTCGGCTCACCCGCAAACCGTTGCTATAGTCGGACACCTCTACCACCGTCTGCTATGCAGCAGAAACAGAGGAGGAAGCCTTCCTCATACGGGTGGTAGTGAACGGATGGGAAAAGGGCAGCGGCGGCGGAAGCACCACTGCCAGACAAAACCCCGTCTCGCGAGAAGAGAGAGGTGCTTTCGTGAGGAGAGAGAAAAAACCAGCGAGAAATGAGAAAAGATTAGGGTTCGATTGAATTTATACCAAATTTTTGAAAATTACTAAATAGTCCACTTTATTAACAAAATTTTTGAAAAGGCAGTTACACTTTTCAGAAATTTATCCCGCAAATGTTTTGCTAGATACCCTTTCAAAAAGAGGGTTGCAAAAGTTATTTTTCAGTGAAAACCGGAGTTGTCATACGGAATTGCGTAAAGGTACCCTCTAAGTTCTCAGAAATTGTAAAAAGAGGGTTAGTAAAAATTTGTCTTGCAATTTTTTTTTTGCCAAAAAACCGGGATGTAATGTACATTTGCCTCTTGGTACCCTTAGTCTTGTTTAGAATTTCAGATAAAGGGTTCTGAATATAAATTTGAAAATAAAAGAAGAAATACACATTGTGTTACTTCCTCACATGTTTCCTTAGAATTTTATTGGGATTTCCTGACATTATATTCACTGTGTTGCTTCTTGTTTATTGTACTTTGCTTGCCATTATAAATTAATTTAGAAATGACTTCAAGAATGGGAGCCTCTGAACTGCTCAGTGGAAATAATTTTCATGCATGGAAACATAGGATCATGTTGGCCTTAACTCTAGAAAGACTGATTGATGTGATCAACAAGCCCTTTCCCATTTTAGGAGACAAACCTACTGATGAGGAAAAAAAGTAATATGAGGCTTTTGAGAATGATGACTTGATGGCCAAAACCATCATGTTAACATTCATAGAAGATGATCTGATCAGAGTGTTTAAAGGCTGTCCAACAGCAAAAGAGATGTTAGATAGCATTTCATCCAAATTCAACACCATTACTACTATGCATGTTCAATTATTATCAGAACAATATATCTCGTATAAAATGAAGGAGTCAGATAGAGTTGTTGACCATGTTAATAAAATGTTGGTCATGACTAAGGACCTAGCAGTAGTGGGAAATGTAATATCTGATAACATGCAAATATGCACCATTCTGAATAGTTTACCACCTTCTTGGGATATGGCTATCACAACTTTGAGCCTTCAGTTTGACACTTTGACTCTAGAGAAACTCCTCATACAATTAGCTATTCAGCAAGAACGTTTGACCAAGAGAAATGATACAGAACTTATGAATGTTCAAGAAAAACCAACAAATCTTGCGCTTACAAGGTCTAAAGATTTTAAAAAGAAAAGCGATGGCAAGTTCAAAGGCAAGTTTGCAGGAACTCCAAGAACTCAAGGAACTACAGTGAAATGCTACAGATGTGGGAAGCCTGAACACATCAAGAAGAATTGCATGACAAAATTCTCAAACAAGAAGGACAGCAAGAGTCAGAACAACAAAACCAAAGGAAAAGATCATGATGACTACAATGAAGAAGTTATTTGTGTTGTGTTAGAGTACTTGTTTACAGATAGAGATCTAACTGGTTATTGGGTCGACTCGGAGCTACACGTCACATTGCAAAAACAAAAGAAGACATGATTCGTATGGAAAACCTGAGTCCAGGAATGCAAAAAGTTTATATGGGTAACAACTCATACTGTGATGTAATGGGAGGTGGAACATATCGACTGAATGTTGCGAGTACAAGTGTCATTCTTACTGAAGTCTTGTACGTTCCCTCCATGCGGAGGAACTTAGTGTCAGTCCCGGCTTTGACTGGAAAAGGTTTTGAAGTTCATTTTGTTCCAGAGAAAGTTATAGTGGGAAAACATGGGAGGACCATGTTCGATGGAAAATATGTTAAGGAACATGGTATGTTTAAACTCAATGAAATGAATAAATCTTTCAGTTATGCTTATATTGATTGTGCAATGAATGTGAGTTCAAATCTATGGCATAAAAGATTAAGCCATGTAAGCATCAATAAGATGAAGATTCCAACACAACAAGGTATTATACCTAACATAAATGTAAATGATTTCACGAAATGTGAGGCGTGTTTATATGGAAAAATGGCAAGAAATCTCTTTCCATCTGAGGTAATTCGGGCCACTGATTTATTGGAAATAATTCATACCGATATTTGTGGACCTTTTAGAGTCCAAACACATAGTGGCAAGTTATACTTCATAACTTTTATTGATGACTTCTCAAGATTTGGTTATATTTATCTTATTAAATATACAAAGCATTTGAAAAATTCAATGAATATAAATCTGAAGTCGAGAGACAACTTGGGAAAAATATCAAGGTTATAAGGTCTGATTGAAGAGGTGAATATACATCAAATGAATTCCTCGAACACTGCAAAGATCTTGCAATCAATAGGCAAAGAACAATGCATAGGACACCACAGCAAAATGGTGTTGCTGAGAGGTGTAACAGAACACTCTTGAACATGTTGAGATCCATGTTGATAGGTGCACAATTATCCAAAGTTTTTTGGGGAGAGGCTGTGTTAACAGCCATGTATACTATAAATCGAGTGCCCTGTAAGGCAGTCCCAACCACTCCTTATGAGAGATGGACATGTGTGAAACCAGACTTAAGACATCTCAAGTGATGGGGATCTATAGCACATGTAAAAGTTTTAGTTCCAAAAATAGATAAACTGGATAGCAGATCAGTAAGATGTATGTTTATTGGATATCCAAAAGGATCTAAAGGCTACAGGTTATATCACTCTACTATGGGACTCATAGAAAGTAGAGATGTAGAATTCCTTAAAGAACTCAATAACAAAGACAATAATCCAGTGAAAGATCGTAACGATCTACTGAAGGATCTGATTTATTCAGATGAACAGTCTGGTAATGAACCGACTGTGGATCAGTTTGACAATGAACCAACTGAGCATGAATTGTCTGGAATACAGTCTCGTAATGAACCGACTAGAGATCAGTTTGGTAATGAACCAACTGAGCATGAATTGTCTGAGGAACAATCCGGTAATGAACCGACTAGGGAACAGTTAGGTAATAAACCGACTACCTTATCAACTCAGATTTTGTTAGGTCATAAAAGACCTAGAGCTCTACCTTCATATTTGAGTGATTATTATGTATATCTTGCAGAGGAGCTATGCTGTTTAGCAGATATTGACGAAATGTCTAACAATCTGACATATGATGATGCAATAAACTCGCATGAATCATCAGATTGGGTGAACGCTATGGATGAGGAACTTGAATCCATAGAAAAGAATAAAGTTTGAGAATTAGTAGATCTTCCTAAGGATAGAAGACCCATTGGGTGCAAATGGGTGCTAAAGAAAAAATATAAAGCCAACGGAATAGTTGAAAAGTTTAAAGCAAAGCTGGTGGCGAAAGGTTTTTCCCAAAAGGAAAGAATTGATTACATAGAAACTTATTCTCTGGTAGCAAAGTTTGCATTAATCAGAATAATTTTAGATATTGCAGCCTTATATGACTTAGATGTTTATCAGATGGATGTGAAAACTGCCTTCTTAAACGGTGAATTAAAGGAAACCATATATATGTCTCAACCGCATGGATATGTAGTCAAAGAAAATGAAGACAAAGTGTATAAGCTACATACATCATTGTACGGATTGAAGCAGTCTCCAAGATAGTGGTATTTTTCCTTTCATAATGCAATTACAAAGCTTGGATACATAGCGAATCAACTTGACCAGTGTGTATATGTTTGAAAAATTGAGAGTCTCTATTGTATCTCATCTTTATATGTCGATGATATTTATTGACCGAAAATGATAACAATATGATATCCAAAACAAAGACTTGATTGAATGAGAACTTCAAAATGAAGGACATGGGTGAAGCTTTCTACATATTAGGAATAAAGATAACTCGAGATAGAGACTCAAGAATTCTGTGTTTGAGCCAAGAACAATATATTGATTATATTTTGAATGCAAGATTGCAAACCAATTGGAACTCCCATAGTTAAAAGAGCAAATCTAAGCAGTAGCGACTGTCTTGGAGAAAAACAACAGAAATTACATGTTCCTTATGCACAAGTTATTGGTAGTTTAATGTATCTAATGCTTTGTAAAAGACCAGACATAAGTTTTCCTGTTGGACTTGTGAGTCGTTACCAAAGTAATCCTGGTTGGCCTCACTGACAAGCGGTTAAAAGAATTTTTTGGTATATAAAAGGAACTAACAGACTGAAATTGTTTTATCAAGCGAATAAGCTAACTTTAGTTGGCTATACCGATGTAGATTTTGCTGGTTATAGAGATGACAACAAGTCCACATATGGATATGTATTTCTCTTTAGAGGTGGAGCGATAGCCTGGTCCTGTAAGAAACAGGGATGTGTTGCTCAGCACACACAAGAAGCAGAATATGTGGCGTGTAATGTTGCCACCACATTTGCTGTCTGGATAAATTGGTTCTTGAAAGACTTGAAATTAGATCTTGATCATGAACCAGTTCAACTATATTGTGATAATCAGGCAGCGATATCACTATGAAAAATGGAGCTGTGAGCTCAAACAGTAAACATATAATGGTGAAATACCATTATGTCCATGAAATAATTGAGAAAAATAAAATTTTAGTTGAATACATGCCTGCCAATGACATGGTAGCAGATCCCCTTATCAAGGGAATATCAGAAGACTTGTTTACCAAGCATGTAACCCATATGAGGCTGAGATATATTTGAAAGGTTGCGATGGAAAAACCTTGAATGAAAAACCTCGCTACAAACCTTGAAGTAAATTCAAGTTACAATGGACAAACCAATTATGAAAAACCTCGTAACTTAGAAACAGAAAACCCACATAAATTGGAAGCAAACTGGTGGTCTCATGGCCACGTGGGAAATGTTGGGTAGTGGCCCTGAGCCCTATCCTTTTTCTCTGTAACTACAAAGGAATTTCCACAGTTACAGAATTAAAGCATGAAATATATCACAAAATTAAAGTTTTTGTTTTAATTCTTACCATAAATCTGGTCTATAAAACCCAGTGTCTATTCATCTAATAGTTGATAGTTGAGTAATCAACCTACGCCTCTTAGAAGCAAACCCTCAAACAAATCTTTTTCCCTTCTTCCCTTTTCTTCTCTGTGTTTGTCACAGGTGCTGCCAATTGATGCTTCGGCACATTTCTCTTTCATTGTGGTCACTAAAATGTCACAGCATTATAGTTGATACTTACAAGCATAACGTTGCTGGAAAATGGTGGATGTTTTTTTAATTTCTCACATAAATGGTGGATTAAGAGGGCCAACACGTGCAGGCTGGGGTGGGATTTTCTTAATTTTAAATCTGAGAATGATGTCCACCTGGGTCACCACAGAAAAAAAAAAATGTACATGTTAAAATCATATGTGCATGCATTTCCACGATTCTCACAATCAACCCAAACCATATTTCTGTTTTGAAGACAAGAAAATAGTGTTTTCAAACTTAGTTTATCCCATAAGAAAACTCTGATTTTCCAAGAGTCTTACTTGTGCAAAATCAAGAAGAGAAGACCACCATAGTTTGGGAGAAAATGTAGCTCATTCGTTTATGTGACTGGATGTTTTTAACGATGTATGCAAAGAAAGAGAGACGAGTGAAGAATGAATGGTTTTTTTCCCCCTTGAATGAGCAACAAATCGGTCTCCATGATCTTTTAAAATCGTTTCCACCAAGAATCAGATCTACCCAAGCTATGAGTGCAGTCCACCTTTTGAATGGAAAATAGCAATCAAAATGAGCTTATCTCAACTTGTTCATTTCTGAAATTTTTAGAAACTCCCATGATTTTGAAGACTTAACAATCAACAAAAGGCATAATCTAGTTGGTTTCTAAAAATGATCCTAGATCCAAAACAAGGACTTTGGTCAAGTCCAAAAGCACAAAAGAAATCCTATTTTTACAAGCTTATTTGGAAATATGTAATTCCAAAGATCCAGTCATTTTCAAAATCAATGCAAGCCACTTTCAAAAATCAATACATATCAAGCTATTTCCAAAATCAAAACTCAAAAATTAATTTTTCAAAAGCTTCAGAAAACGTGATATTCCTATGCAAAGAGAAAAATTCTCAAAGCTCAAATCCTTAGAAGTTTCAAACAAAAGAACTCATTTTGCTCATAATTTAGTAAAAAATGAGTTGAAATCAGCCTATCAAATGAATTTTGAAATCCTATTTCCAAAGACTAAAATTTCAAAACGTAAGCTCATGGACATCACCTCCAAAAGCCACTTCTACATCAAGGATGGGTTTGGAGATATCCTACATTTCCAACTTACAAGGTGGACTCATATCTATGCGAGATGAAAAGAGTGAAGCATGGAGATAAAAAGAGTGAAGCATGAATGCACATTTAGTTTATTTCATGCATGCATGCACTTACTCCACAAATGCATGCACTCACATTCACCAAGATTTAAGCAAGTCAAGTCGCTATTGTGACCAAGCATATTGCAACAAAAACTTGGTCATCTCACTTATTTTGATGCAAAAACACAAACTTTTTAAAGAGGTCATAAAACCCGAATTTTCAAAATCAATTTCAAATCAGTTACATGACCGGATTTTCCCCAAAAACAACTTTCAAAACCAAAATATACTCAAAATCAAGTTTCATGATATTGACCAAAATCCCAAAAAAATCAAAATTCTAATTTTTCAAATCATGAAAATTCCCCTAAAACTAGAATTGGACTTCCAATTTCAAATTTTCCAAGCTCATTCCAGGATCAAAACCAACCAAATGAAATCAAGTTCTCCCAAAACTAGGTCCAAATCTCAAGATTCCCCAAATCTAAAGACGTTTTCAATTGGTCAATTTCCAACCATTCCAAGTCTAAAAATTTCAATTTTGAAGATCCAATTTTCAAAATTTCCAGTTAGACTTCAACTATCCAATTTCATTTTTCCAAATTCAATTTTGGCTTCAAAACAAAATTCTGGCCCCAAGGCTTCCAAGAATTTTCAAATCAAATTTCAAAAATCCAAACTCTTCTAAATTCTAAAGTCTAGCCCAAACTTTGAATTTTTAATTCTCAATTCCAAGATCTTGGTTTCAAAAACAACATTTCAATTACCAAATCCACAATTCTATTCAAAATCCAAAATTTAAGCTCTCTTTCAATTCCAATTTTTTGGACCAAATCAAAGTTCAATTGCTAAAATCTGGGATTAATTCAAAAATCTCATTCCAATGGTGATCTCCTTCTGAAATACAAAAATATTCTCAATCAAATCCAATCTTTTGTTCAAAATGAACTCCAAAAATCTAAAATCCAATCCCTGCACATACATGTAGGAAAAATAACTTGTCAAAGCTTGAGAAATCTAGACCGTGGGTCGATTACCTTGTTAATGGCAGTAGGAACAGTTGATCCTCATGTTGATGTTGGTCCCTTACTCCTAAAATCTATTTTCAAGAAGAACTCTAATTTTGCTGATTTACGTGCAACCTTCCTTGTGCCTACACCAGGGAATGAAGGGTGCAAACATATCGCACACCCGGTGGGACATTCATCATCTGTCTGGTTTTTCAAGCACAAGTCATTTTCTAAATATGGCAGGCATCCATTGCATGAAACCTTCATGACCACACTTACCTGCATCATGCATGATTTTATGCCTCTAGGACCAGTTGAGGAGAAAAAACATGCTCACTTAGTCCTAATTCTACCCCTCCTCAATCTAGGGATTGTATGAGGTCAATGTTTGCTCTCTAAGTTTCAAAAACTCATCTCTTATCAATGTATGCAATAGAGACATTTATTTTTGCATTCAAGTTTTCAAAAACCCCCTTTCCTCTCATGTCCTGGTCATCACATTGCCAGACTCTTTCTAGGACCCAGTCTAAGATATAGCCTTACAACTGGACCAACCAATTGGATTGAAAAATCTTCCCTGTAGTACCAAAGCAAATAATAGTCCTCGGTATATCAATGGGTAAACAAGTTGATACAGGGAGCTCCAAACCGTAGATGAATCTGAAAATGACCAATACCATTAATATTGGTAAAAACTTAGCCCCATTGTGGACCTAATATTATTTTCCAAAACAACCAAATTCTCAGAAATGATTGTTTGTTTTCTTATGATCACATTCTCTTTGATGGGCTTCAATCCATACCAACTGGAGTCTACCTACCACAATGATACTTGTCATGGTACCACACCTTTAGATGTATGTTTCAAGACCACCTGAAAAATTGTGGGGTCAAAGAAGTAGTCAACTTGGTGACCCAACTTATCATTGGCTGTTTGGTCCACACTTTGACCTCTAAGTTTCAAAAGCTCATCTCTTAGCAATGTATGCAATAGAAACATTTATTTCTACATTCAAGTTTTCAAAAACCCTCTTTCCTATCAAGTCTTGCTCATCACATTGCCAGACTATTTCTAGGACCCAGTCTAAGATATAGCCTTACAACTGGACCAAACAATTGGATTGAAGAATCTTCCCTTTAGTACTAAAACAGACAATAGTCCTTGGTATGTCAATGGATAAACAAGGAGATACAGGGAGCTCCAAAGCATAGATGAATATGAAAATGACCAATACCATTGATCTTGGTATAAACTTAGGCCCATTAGGGACCTAATATTATATTCCAAAACAACAAAATTGTAGGAAATGATTGTATGTTTTCTTATGATCACATTCTCTTTGGCGGGCTTCGATCCATACCAACTGGAGTCTACCTACCACAATGATACTTGTCATGGTACCACACCTTTAGATGTATGTTTCTAGACCATCTGGAGAATTATGGGCTCCAAAAAGTAGTCAACTTGGTGACCCAACCGATCAATGGCTGTTTAGTCCACATAATTGAAGAAAGATTGAATCCAAGAGCCAATACATTTTGGTTTCCATTAGGTGAAATGACCATCACCCAGGATGAATTTTCCAATATCATGAGACTCCCTCAGTCGGAAGGCGATCCTAGAGGGTTGATTGAAATTCAGTTCCTCATCAACCAAGAAGAAGAACTTTTAGAGGTGATGCACAGACTCACTAGAAAAAGAAGTTGGCCACTCATGAACAAAATGGACATCAGTTCATTCAATTAGAGAGTCTCAGCAAGAAACTCTCTCAATATATCAATCTGACTACCTTATTTAGCAATGTTTTTGACAAGTACAAAAACTCAATGATGATGTACATCGTTGGACTTATCTTCTTCCACAACAAAGAAAAAAATATGGATCTCAAGGTCACTCAGCTTTTTAGAAAATGGGGACACATTAAAGTCGGTCATCGATCAATAGTCAAGGCAGCTCTCACCTTTCTATACAGAAGGTTGTCCAACTTATCAATTGAAGATGCATGCTACATTGAAGGATGCGTCTTCTCCCTATAGTCTTGATTCTACAAACATGCAGGACCACAATCTACCCATTTCCAAAATCTTGACAAAAGATTCTTCAACGTGAAACATTATCAAGAAAAATAGAGCAAGTTGATCAAGAAAACATCATATGGGCTTTCTTTTACATAGTTGTCATCAAATCAAGATACACATACAACCTAGATAGAGGTTGCCTACTCCTCAGACCCTATTTCACAGTGGAGTACCAACCAGAGTGTTGTCTTCTTCAATTCTCGCAGCGATAAAGGCAAGTTCATGGGATCAGATCCAAAAGAACCATTGTAGAGCACGGACTTGATACTCCAGAGTGGTCCAAAACATATGCCCTAACCCAACAACGATGGAGGCATTTTGTTCATATCTACCCGATCCTTTATTCAGCCATAGGTCTTGATTTGTGAAATGGTGGGAAGATACCCGTCCATTGGGAACCCTTACTCAGGGGTCAAAATCTAGTCTGAAAATGTAATCGATCAAATATGCAAAACAACATTGTTTAATCTTGACATTGCAATGATGAATCAAACACTTCTTTTCATTAAATGTCCATCATCAAATCATTTTCTAAAATTTCTAATCCCTATCATTCTTTTTTTCTTCTCACTCAGGTGAACATTTAGTTTGTGGAGGAAACCAGAAGTCTAAGAAAGAGGATGATAGAAATGGAGTCTAAACAGCCACTTCCTCTCAACAAAGTTGATGGATCATCCTCAACCTCTAGCACTGCCTTAAAAGCTCTTGAACCAATCAAGAGGAATACAGGAGACTTTGCCAATTCATGAACAGATTCAACAAAGAGCAAGCAAAGGTAGACAAGAAGAAAAAGATGAAGAAGATTAAGGAATCATCATCTAGTGACTGTGATACCTCCAACGACACCACTACAAAACTGGTAGAAAAGAGAACAAGACAACCCCTAAAGAGAAAAAGGGAAAGGTGGAACCTATAACAATCAAGCTCCAAGAAGTTGAGAAGAAGCTCAACACCATTCAGCTTAAAGGGAATAACAAGCAGAATTAAATTTGTGAAGATTTCTATGGAAGTTTTGAGAACAACAAAAATTGCCAAAGAAATTTGTGAAATTTGACAGCCAAGGAGACCCGAAAGTTCATTCGGCGATGTTCTTCACCAATTGTTACAAATTTAGGAACAACTATCATGTACTAAAAAAATATTGTTCCAGATGCAGTAGACACGAAAATGATCAAAGTAACTCCTGGACAGCTAGAGATAATCACCAATCCTTTTCCAAAACATGATAAAGGATATAATCCCAATGATTAGACATGCTTCTAACCCATCTAAACAGCAAGTCATGGTGATTTGCAAGAAAGAAATTCCTATTAACTTCTTCTAATTACTAACATGGAGAGATAAAAGAATGGCCAGGTTCGGAGAAGCGCCCACTACCCGTTTTTGCCCCCGTAAAAGAAGAAGAGTCTAAGCTGGAGCCTTTGAAGACACTATACAATTGGAAAGAACCTATAACCCCAATCAATACAAAAAAAATCAGTCCAAATAGATGAGATCAATGGGTCTAGGAGTTGTACCAAAATGACCCCATATGCTTCATTGATGAAGATCTTCCCAATGGACGAACCCTGGACAATGATGCTCTCCACATCGCAATCACAACATAGGGCATTGCAGTCACCTACATGCTGGTCGACGATGGGAAAGTAACATTTTCTCATTTCAAACAGCACAAGCACTAGGGATTTCAGCACCGGAATATGCACATGCACATATCACAGTCCATGGATATGATGGATAAGGACAATCCTGCCTAGGGTGTGTATGTCTAAAAGTTGACATTGCACAAACTCTATTCGATGTTCTATTCCACATAGTGGACATAGATTCATCCTTTAACATGAATTTGGGCCAACCATGGATTCATTCGGCCAACACAGTCTCATCTACCCTGCACCAATGCATGAAGATACACTAATACAAAAGTTCTACAAGATGTCTTTGTGCAAGCCAAAGAAGCAAATGTGAGTGTCAAAGGTAACAAACCTGCTCATTCTAAACCAACTTCAGAGATTGCCATCTATTCAAAGAAAATTTCTAAAATGAAAAATAATTCAAGCTCATTCTACAATAAGGGTATCAACCATTCATCAGCCCTTAAAAGAACTCAAGTGGCATCCTAGAATCTATCACAATCCCAGTACAGAGAGGCACTCTTTGGTGTCACATCAATGAAGAAGTGGTGGAAGGAGGAAATCAAAAAATAGTGCCATGTATCAAAGGGACCACGATTGGGGGGGGGGGGGGCGCGTTCACTGACAATTGAAAATTAGTCATACTATTTTACTTGTTTTTCCCTTTTCCAAGAAAATCATCATACTTTGTTGATGACCAAGCATTGCATTTTGTAATCTTATTGATATGCAATGATATATGATCTCAATCAATGTGATTTTGCTTTGCACTCTATCTCACAAGTTCATTCTTTTACTTAGGATAGCATCCAGAGGAAAAGAATCAATATTACTAGCAGAAATGAGTTAGGAACTCTCAATGATAGAATATCCAAAGCTCACCCAAATGGAAAAACAAGATCAGCCATCGCCTTTAGTTAATGATCTGACAAAAAAAAAATTAACATAGGCATTACAAATAATCCAAAAATACTACAAATTGGGACTAATATCTCTCCAAAGGAAAACATTGAGTTAATCAAATTCCTTAGAAAGCATCAAAAGGTTTTTGCATGGACCTATGAAGACAAGCCAGGCCTCAACACCAAATTAGTCGAACATAGGTTACCCTTAAAATCGAAATGTGAATCAATTAAGCAAAAACTAAGAAAATTGGATCCTCGACTTGAAGGACAAGTTAAAGAAGGACACTAAGACCTATTGAAAGACAGATTTATCCGAGCAATCGACTAACTTAAATGATTAGCAAACATCATGGTAATTCCCATGAAAAATGGCAGAATTCATCTCTGCATTGATTTCAGAGATTTGAACAAAGCCACTCTTAAAGATGATTACTCATTATCCAACATCAACCTGCTATAACAAGACATGTATCAGAGCTGTGAAAAGCAGCTGATGAAAACAGAATGCGCCTTCCACCAGAAATCACCACTCACGGTGAGAATCTCTACCAGCGTGTTCAAGTCCGACAACCCTTATCATCGGGCAGGAGTCCAGGATAACCCAAGGCTTCTTCATATCATTCCAAAAGGCGGTTCTGCATTTTTCTAGAGCCAAAGGAAATAAATGATCACTCCTTGTTGCCAAAACAGAGGAAAAAGAGAGGCAGAACAGATGAAGTTTTGCTTGCCTATTCGCGGTATCATTTAGTGCTGGCGTTGCCAAAATCGGTCACTCCAGCTATCGAGCAAGAATCCAAATGTTTCCTGGACGTGTGCAGATGCTTCCAGTGCATTTGCAGATTTTTTGGGGCTTGGAGAAGGAAGCACTTGAGTTTTGAAGCATCGCTAGTTGAGAAGCAGGAGGAACAGGTGCTGTTTTCCTCCCTTTCTATTTATTGACTGGTGTTGCCTCCTCAGGTGATCGTTCACTGCGAGTTTATAGCAGAAAGTACCTTCATTCATTGCGGATTCAACAGCTCCAAACTTGACCAGATTCGTGATTCATTATGGCATCAAACGGAGGTGTAACTCAGATGTCATTGCAAGGTACTACTTTACCTTTACTGTATGCACCAACCACTTTACAGCAATATTTGAACATCAAGTTGACTGTGGATATTTTTTTACTGTGGGAATCGCAATTTCTACCTCTACTATATTCATATGATTTTCTTGGGTTCATCGATGGTTCTAAACCATGTCCGAACCAATATATCACTAGTAGTGATGGGAAATCTCAATCTATTAACCTTGAATATGTGACTTGGATGAGGCAAAATCAACATCTCTTAAGTTGTATTATCTCCTCATTGTCTGAAACTATTATTGCACAAGTAGTTGGGCTCAAGATGTCATATGAGGTATGGAATGCTCTTAAAAGGTCCTATGCTGCTCATTCTTGCTCAAGAATCATGCAACTCAAGGAACAACTACAAGGACATTGGAAAGGAAATTTAACTATGGATGATTATTTTTATAAAGCCAAGATGTTGGCTCACCAACTTGCTATTGCATCAAAACCAGTAGAAGAGGAATACTTAATTATGCACATTCTGAGAGTACTTCCTCAAGAATACTCAGCTTTCAAAACTTCTTTGACCACTCGAGTAGATCTGATATCTCTCAGTGACTTGCACGACCTACTACTCACTCAAAAGGCACAACTTAAAGATCATGATTTTGAGCATGAAACGTTTACTCCTGCTGCCCATTATTCCCAACCATATTCAACGACTAGGGAAAATTTCAACAGAAGACAACCCTCAATGATTCAAAGAGGCCGTAGTGGAGGCCATGGCAGATCTGATGCAAGACATGGCAGGTCTGATTTTGGTGGAAAAAATCATATTATTTGCCAATTTTGTGATAAAATGGGTCATAGTGCCAAGACTTGCTTTAAAATAGCATAGAAAGATCACAACGGAGCAGCTATTACCAACATGAACTTGTCACCATCCTCAAATGCTCAGGTATATCAATCAGCTCCACATATGCTAGATGATGCAAATTGGATCCCTAACACACGAGCAACCCATCACATCACCAATTCTTTTGGGTTGATGACTATTCATGAACTTTATGAAGGCAATGACACCATCAAGGTTGGAGATGGAACAGGTGTGTACATTAAAAACATTGGGTCAGCTTTCTTTCGTCTTCCTAAATCTACTGTTGCTTTGCGTGATATTCTTCTTGCTCCTAAAATGGTTTATAATCTGTTATCTATAAATAAATGCTGCAAGGATAATCAAGTTGTGTTCGAATTTTCTGCTGATCATTGTGTGGTGAAGGACCAACGTACAGGGGTGGTGATACTTCAAGGAAAGAGTGGCAACGACTTTTATCACCTTCAACTCCCACAACCAAAAATCAATCACCGTCAAATTGAGAAGGTGGCATTATATGGAGAACAGAAGACAGTTAGTAGATGGCATGCTAAACTAGGACATCATACCTTGAATATTGTTAGTTTTATTTTGAGACAATTTCAACTTCCTTTTGATTATGATGTCAAAAACAATGATTTTTGTGATGTTTGCCAATCTGGGAAACCACATGCTCTTCCTTTTGCTCAATCTGATCATAAGGCTACTAAACCTTTAGAAGTTGTTCACTCGGATGTCTGGGGTCCAGTGCCCATGATTAGCAAAGATAGATATCGATACTATGTTTCCTTTATATATGAATACTCTAAGTATACATGGATTTACTTGCTAGCATATAAGTCTGATGTTGAAAATGCATTCAAAGCGTTCAAGGTGAAAGTTGAAAATATATATGATACAAAAATTAAATTTTTCCAATCTGACGGTGGTGGTGAGTATGCAGCTTTTAACAAATTCTTTCAAGATCATGGTATAGAAAAAAAAATTTCATATCTGCATACACATGAACAGAATGACACTGCTGAAAGGAAACATCGCACCATTGTAGAAACAAGTCTCTCTCTTCTTAAACATGGAGGTGTTCCAGCAGAATTTTTGAAAATATACATTCAGCACAGCAGCATACTTATTGAACCGTGTTCCTACAACTAGACTCAAAGGCAAGTCTCCCTTTGAAACTTTGCACAAACGAACACCAAATTATACCTTTCTGCGAGTGTTTGGCTGCGCTGCCTACCCAAACCTACAATCTTATCGCGACCACATGCTTCAGCCCAAATCTTTCAAACACATCTTTCTTGGGTATTCTAATGTCCACAAGGGATACTTATGTTACAACCTACAAAGTTCCAAAATCATTGTCAGCCGACATGTTGAGTTCAATGAGTCAAATTTTCCATTCCTTGATTAGCAAAAACCACTTGATGTTACCCATCTTACCACCACACCAATACCTATTCTTTTACATATGATACCTCCCTTACCCAATACTCCCTCTGGTCAGCCACCATCCAATCTAACCAGTTCTACACATGAACCAAATGACACCCAATCCACAACACTTATGCCCTCTGAACCTCCAACTACAGATCCTCAAATGCCATCTCTTTGAACCCATAGGATGATCACTCGCTCACAAGATGGTACGAGAAAACCCAAACTCTCATTTCCAATGGCCTACCCTCTTCCCACTGCTCTTGTCACTCAATAATGCTCCAACCAAGAACCAAGAAGTTATGTCCAAGCACTCAAGTCAGCCCATTGGCAAGATGCTATTGCCAAGGAGATGCAAGCCCTTCATCAAAATGGAATGTGGACTCTTGTTCCACCACCGGACATTTACCATTATAGGGTGTAAAACGTAAAGCTGATGAAACTTTGGAATGTTACAAGGCTCGATTTGTCACCAAATGCTATGATCAAATTGAAGGCATCGACTACTATGAAACATTCAGCCCTGTTGTAAAACTAGCTACCGTGCGCACTGTTTTATCTCTCGCTACTTCTCTCAGCTGGCTTATAAAACAGCTTGATGTTAATAATGTGTTCCTTCATGGAGATCTGATTGAAGATGTATATATGGCTCAGCCTCCAGGATTTCAGGATCGACATCACCTAGGTTATGTGTGCAAACTTCATAAAGCAATCTATGGACTTAAACAAGCTCCAAGAGCCTGGTACCACCATCTAAGTCAGGCATTATCTCATATGGGCTTTAAAATGTCTCAGGCCTACACTTCATTGTTCACCTTGATTATAGATCAAGTTAGGATATTTATCATGGTTTATGTCTATGATATTCTAATCATAGGTAACTCTATTGTACAGGTTACTGAATTAATTCATCACCTCAGTACAACCTTCTCTCTCAAAGATCTCAGCTAGTTACATTATTTCTTGGGTATTCAGGCTATTCCAACAACAGAAGGGTTGTTCTTGTCACAACAAAATATATCATTGACATTTTGACTTGGACACATGTGACTGGTGCCAATCCTATCATACCTCTACCAGCAAATTCCTCACTAACAAAGGTTGGAACACCCTTCTTAGATGCCACACTATATCGCCAGACAGTTGGGGCTCTTCAGTACCTCACCATTACTAGGCCTGATCTATCCTATGCAGTCAATAAGGTTTGTCAGTTCGTGCACGCTCCTACAACTGACCACAGGAATGCAGTGAAATGGATATTACGCTATGCCAAAGCCACCATTCATCATGGCCTTCTCCTCAAACACAACTCATCAGCTCACCTGCATGCTTACTCTGATGCAGACTGTGCTGGCTGTCCAGAAGATCGCAAGTCCACTGGGGCCTATGCTATCTTCCTTGGCTGGAATTTGATCTCTTGGAGTTCAAAGAAACAACCCAGTGTAGCTCGATCCTCCACTGAAGCTGAGTACCGGCAGTCACCAATGCCGCTGTGGTGGTCCTTTGGCTTAAATATTTGTTACATGATATGGGTGTCTCTCTTTCTGAACCACCAATCCTTTGGTGCAACAACATTAGTACCACCTATATGATGGTGAATCCGGTTCTTCATCAGAAAAGTAAACATATTGAACTGGATGTACACTTTGTCTAAGATCTTGTCGCTGGAAGGCAACTTTCTGTGGGACACATTCCCACCGCTCATCAATTGGCGGATCCTCTCACCGAAGCACTATCCACAGAAGCACTTCGAGGATGTTTCAAACTCAATGTTCGTTCCGGACCATTGAGTTTGAGGGGGGATCTTAGTGTAGCAGATCCAACGAGATCCCAATCCAGCACAGATTCTGGAAACGCAGCACAAAGGCAAGAAAAACGAGTTGAAGACAAAGACAACAAAATTGAGGAAAAAGGAAATCAGCATCAACTGATAATATCCCATGATTACAGCAATAAGGAAGAAGAAATTGGCAAGCCAACAAAGGGAATTAAATCCCAATGCATGAATAAGCCAAACTGTAAACAAAAGGAAAGACATCTTTCCAAGATTAACTTGATGTAATTCTTCCTCTATAAATAATGAAACCTCACCTAGAGTAAGGGGTGAGAGAGCATCATTGTGGACGTAGGAGAATAATTCTCCGAACCCCGTTAAGCTTTGTGTTTCTCATTCTCTCTTCCTTGTTTTTTTTAATGTTCTCTTTTATGGACAAATACTCTAGGTACAGCCCCATGGGGGACTTCTTGTTACATTGTGATGCCTTTTAGAATGAAAACTGCCAGGGCAACTTATCAATGGGTCATGACCACCACATTCCATTATCAAATGCATAACATTATGGATGTTTATATTAATGATCTACTAATCAAATCAAAGACAAGAAAAAATCACATTAATATCATTTCCTTAGTATTTGAAAGACTTCTACAATACAAACTCAAGCTAAACCCGCAAAAACGCATGTTCAGAGCAGAATTTGAAAAATTACTAGGATTCATGGTTAGCAAAAAAGGAAATTGAAATGGACCCACCTAATGCAAAGGCATTGAAATGCCTCTACCAACCAATTTACAAAAGCTGCATAGGTTGCAAGGCCGAATTTTAATCAATTAGGAAATTTATCCCTAATTTGGCTATAAGATACGAACCATTCAATTGAATCCTAAAAAAGGAGGGTTAACTTTGAACGGTGACCTGAATGCCAGGAATCATTTGAAAAGATCAAGAAATATCTCCTTGATCATCCAATATTGAAGCTCATAGTTTTAAAAAAACCACTATTACTACATATCGCAGTAAAATACTCAGCATGTAGTGGTTCTTGACACAATACGTAGATGGATGTAAAATAGAACATGCAATTTATTACGTCAGTAAAACATTCACGCAATAGAAAAGAAATCTCATATAGAAAAACCTACTTGGCATTTGTCTAGATTGTCAAAAATAAAGACACTACCTATCATCTTGTAAAGTAAAAAGTTTATCGAAATTCAATCTACTCAAGTATATCCTTGAAGAACCATTCTTGAATGGGAGGATAGCGAAGTAGCTAGTCCTGTTGATGCAGTATGATTTATAGTACCTATCACAAAAATCAATTAAGGGATAGGCCATTGTAGATCAACTGGCGGAGTTCCCCCTATCGAAAGAAATGAAAACAAATGTTGACTTCCTAGATGAACAAATTGTGATGAAAGAATAAGATTTTCTATGGAAGATTCCATATGGAACATGTATTCTGATGGTCTAGAAACATTGTGGGAGCCGACATCAGAATACTTGTCACTCCAAAAAAACGAGATGCTTCCATATTGTCTCAAATTAAACTTTTCCTATATGCACAACATGGCCAAATACGAAGCCTTGATCGAAGGGCTAAAAATGCTCCTCAAGTTCAATGAACGAAGGGTTCATATCTCTGGAGATTCACTCCGAGTTGTCAGTTAAGTCAATGATGATTGGTCAGTTAAGAATAAAAAACTAATTGCTTATAAAAAAAATTAGCAATTTTTCTTACAGTGCAATTCAAGGAATGTCAATTATCACATATCAAATGAGAACTAAACCCAATTGCCGATGGTTTTGCCAGCTTAGGCTCCACCATCACCTTTAAGCCTGAAGAATCATTTACATCTTTTGAGGTTGCAAGTTAGAACAACATGGATACGTCATAGCAGTCTTTGTGCACCAAACAGAAAGTAGTGAAGTACCTTGGTATGAAAACATCGAAGACTACATTCAAAACAGGATGTTTCCACTAGAAATGTCTCAGAAAGAACAAGAGACATTAAAATGATTTACAAGATGTTTTGTCATTACAGAAATTTTCTACAAAAGATGATTTAATGCAAAATATGCTCGATGTGTCGACAAATAAGAGATTTTAAAAATCATCTAAGAAGCACACGAAGGAATTGTGGAAGCCATGTAGGTTATCACAGCCTAGTTAAAGGGATAATTAGGGTAGGATACTACTAGCCCAGCATGCAAGAAGATCGTCATCAATTTGTAAAAAAGTGCATCAAATGTCAAGTTCATGCACCATCAATACATGCTTCGATAGCTTGCCTCCATTCAGTTGGCCACTGATTATTTCATCAAATGGATCAAAGCCATCACCCTAAAAACAGTTGCAGGGTGAAATGTGGTGTCCTTTATCCATAAAAACCTCCTTTGCAAATACAAAATTCCCCATTATGTTGTTTCAGACAATAGTACTCATTTCAGAATTGACAAAATGCATAGTATTTGCCTAAAATATCAAATACAACATTTTTATACTCCATATACCCCAAGGTAACAGAAAAGTGGAAGCAACCAACAATAATTTGATTTGTGTCTTAGAAATGACAATTGAAACAGGCTGAATTTGAGCATACTGAACCATGATTTGAACATCCACCACTATTATATTAGCCGAAGTAGTGTAGGGGATATTGTATTCCCATTACATATTCAAAAACCAGCAATGAAATTTGCTGCCCTAATCGAGCTTCCTATGAGCAAATACAAATAAAAGAGATCAACATGACTCAATCTTCTTGATGAAAAAGACTACAAAAAAGATGAACATGCTCAAGCATATTGCAAAAGGGTAGCTAGGCACTATGTAAAATCTATCATCAAAAGAAAGTTTCAAGTGAACAACCTCGTCCCCCAATCTGACTCCTCTTAGGGGCAGCCTCAAAGGCAAGTGGGCTCTCAATTGAGGACCTTACGTCATTATGAGGCACTTCCCCGTAATTTATATCGGCTAATCAATGCATTGCACCTCAAGAAATTTTATGATTGAGTGTAACCATAATTTAAAAATATCAACATTTGAATAACAAGTTCTCTCCAAATGAATTTCCTAAATAAAATTCAAACAATCTTCTCCAAAACAATTAATACAAACAATTTTCAAATTCCAAGAATGAATTCACAATCTGATTGTGAATGAGCTAACACAAGGAGCATTGGTTTGCAATGTACAAGAAAATTGCAATGAAATTGAGAGACCAATGTTTAGGAATTGATATTGATCTTGACAAACAAAACAAATTTTGTGAAGATCTAGCATGAGACATCACAAATGAAAAGAGACATTAGCAAGACAATGAAAAATCAAACAAAAAGAGTTGAGCAATGAGCATGGGGTAGGTGTAGATGTCCTCTAGTTTAATGCTTTGCAATAACCTGGTGTGCATGTGACTTATGGTTATACCGTGAAGCCAAAAGCAATCAATGAACATTTTGCTCATGTCTAGCCTCCTAAAGTCTTCTAAACTTGAGCAAGTAAGTCTAAGGGATGTTCTACACTTAGTACCCTAATGCCAACTAATCTAGGAAAGTCACTCAAATGAGCTCACTCTTTTCCCTTCCAACATTTTCAGAATGAATCAACTCAATGAAGATAAGTAGCTTCTCGAGATAAAGAAAAATCGAGGCGCAAATCTTGTCCTCTACTTGAAAGTCCACATGCTTTCCTGCAAGCTCGTGTGTCATAGGGGATATGAGTAAATTTAGTGGCAAATAGTGGTTGTTGTAGGCACAAATGAAATATCCTAGAGGATTAGGAGTAGTTAATGTTCTCACCATCTGACAAAGGAGGGACAATGATTTTCTGCTCACTGAGCTTACTTGAGCTACAGTCCCAAGTTAGAGCTTTTAATATGGCATACATAAATAATGGTCTAGAGCTGTAGTCACTGAAATCACTGAATTCAGTTAAAGGACTATTAATGTCAATATCAGAACTGATTGTAGAGTTATATAAAATGTCCACTCCATGGATCAAATAGGATGAGAAGCAAGAAGAGAAGAGAGAAGTAGGGGTAACCAAAAGCATGGGAACAAGGAAAAGATTAAGAAATGGGTTGGAAAAACTAGGTAAGCATTGGGAAAGCTAAGGAAAACCAGGTAAGCAATGGAAAGATAAAGTATGATTGCAAAAACTAGGTAAATATTAGGAAAACAATATATGATTGAGAAATCCATGTAAGTATTGAGAAAATGACATATGATTGAAAAATTCATGTATGTATTGTGAAAACAATATACAATTGAGAAGATCTCTTAAGTTTTGGAAAACAAGGTACATGGGTTTATATGAGGTTCAAAATTGTTGTGGTGATATCAAGATACCCAACTTTTGTTAAATGGGTTTAAAAAATGTGTATACATCCAACAAAATATGTAGGCACTTGTTTGAAACATCTCCCTTCATGCACTCAAGTAACACTTAACTGCACTCATTAAATGGATGGATTAACTACACATCAAGAGAATACTCTACATATAGGAAATGGTTACAATGCACTATGTAAAAGTAAGAATACTATGTATGTCATGCTAGGAGTTACATGCTATTATAGAAAGTTTGTGCATTTGTTCCTTAAAAGAAATTATATGCAGTAAGGTGCTTGTACAAGCTGACAATAAATGTATAAAATGTGTATATTAGTATTTACTGGTAACTCTGTGTGACTGATTGAGTAATAAGTTCTTAATTATTCCTCATGCAGTGATGGAGTTGATTCAGTTATCCTCCTCTATCTCATATGTTTCTCCATTTTTTCCTTTGACAACTTCTTTAGTATGTTTTTCATCTCTTATGTGCAGATCAAGGACACACAACTTGCTCATAATACCTAGTTCTATGGAAGAATCTATCAACATCAACAACACTGACCTCCAAGTCCTTGAACAAGCTATTGGTCTTTGGAAAGACTTCTCATTTAGGTCAGAAGTTATTAATTGGTTAATGGTGCCAGTTTCACTTCTCATGTGCATTTCACTAGCATTCTACAACACCTTTCGCTGAAACTATACTAATGTTAGTACATTTATCCAACTCTTGATGCAATTTCAGTGGCAAACATTAAAGAGTTGCATAATTGTTGGTAGCGGGATGCAACGGGACATCTATCATGTTGCCCATCTTTGCAGCACTACAAATGCCAAGCAAGTGACTCTTATTGTTCTTGGTCCATCAGCATGTAATGTTCATGTATCTTATTGGTGTTCTCCTGTGATGACACCTTCAATGCATGCCTAAAAAGAACAACACTAAATTCATATTTTTGCATGAACATTGAATGGTTCTACCATCTATGTTGCATGTCAATATGCAGGCCCTGATCTTATATAAGAGGACATTGTTTCCATATACAATTACTTCAACTGGAGTGCTAATAGATTTAATAACAGGAAATCAAGACAAGCTCTAACCTAGGAAAGCAAGGATTTTATAAGCTGACTGTAGCTCTATGGTTCTAGTAGTCCTTATTATTCAGAAAGACTCTTTTGATGGTGTATTGGAAGGGACAAAAGGAGCTAGTGAGCACTTCAAGGGGAATAGGCTTGCTTCTTCCTAGTGATCCAGTGGTCCTCTTGCCTAGCGGAAGGAAACCCTTCATGCTATTGAAAGACATTGGAACTGTCTAACTGTGCTCACGTTGGGCCCCTGGCTTGAACAAAGACGACCTAGGAAGATCGACCGCCTAAATTTAGTTTTTATCCACTCGAACACAGTTGATGTGTATACATATGCAGCATGCATATCACCACCGTCATCTCCATCATTAGCAAAGCTATGGAGAATCCCTTACAATCTAACTATAACTCATTGCCTCTTAAGATTTTCTACAAATAGCTCATATTGCTCAAAAAATTGAAAATTGACAAACACGAGCACAGGTTCTTCTTTAGGATTGCATGTTTGCTCTCAACCCTCTGCACATTAATCATATATGCACAAAAATACTATCGGCCATATGTCAAAACTCACTCTTTTTTATCCTTGTATAGCCTCTATAACCAGTTGTTATCATGTAATTGATATCGATCAATCATTTTCTTTCATTGGCGATTGAAAAGACTTCATCCTGTGACTTAGTACTTTGACAAACAACCTTTGAATCCAGGCTTTTTTTTGCTGCATTTTGAAATGTGTCATAACCAAAGATGATCATGTGTATTTGGTCATACTTGCAGTATGGCTACTATAATGGCATTGTCTCCATCAGTCAATACTACTTGTCGGTAAACCTTGTTCAATGCCTCAATTGTGAGAACAATCAAACAATATTCTTGATCACCTAATCATACAAAAAGACATCATTGAATATGCACCTATGTGTATGATGTTCTCAAAAAGCCACTAAATGAGTGTTATTCTTCACTATGGTGTTGAAGGTCAGAACATTGTTGAAACACTAATAGTCTACCCATGATTGAGCATCTGCCCAAAAATGTTTGTCACATCTCCATCCTCATCCAATTGAATGGCACTATAAAATCTAGGTGCATGCTTGACTTTTCTATAAATAGCCTACTACGACATGTATTTCATTGTTTTCTACAATACATTATCTCTTTATTTGCAGATACTTCCTTAACTCAAAGGGTGTGGATGGTAGATTCTCACATCCGCCACTCAGTTTGTTCAATAGCTATATGTCGAGCATGCGACAATACTGGCATTAGATATTTTTTTCCAGTTGTATCATGGGCATCTATTACCTTTTGATGCGATTGCAACATGTGAACAATAGCAGGAGAAGCCATGAGTTGGTTGTGTTCGCCCTATGAATGTTCTAACAAAAAATTTATCACATAAAAGTCTTTATCATCATCCCAGCACTGCATCCATACTATTTATTTGCTTCCCTTCAATCATCCCCCTTTCCATCATACATAAATAATCTTCATAACATCGTCATTTGATCCTTATTATGACTACCCTTCCTGACACTATACCCATGGTATAGTGTATACTTGTTATACAAGTTGAATGCATCTTCCTTATTAAACTGCCTTCCTTCATGTGAAGCATCCATACCAACGACAAAAGGACCCTTTGTGCTTTGATAATTGATGCATGAATCTGTTGGAGTATTTTCCTCTACTCGATGTGCATCATTTTGTTGCTCCTATATTCAAGAATTGATGCATCCATAAGATTGTCACTTACTGCATTATAAAAGTTGTCTACAATTTACATTTGATTTACATAAAAAATGAACCCATACATCCACCATATCATCCTCAATATTTATAGTTGCATGTACAGTCAATGCTAGTGAAAAATTTTTACAACTAGTACAACATCTATAGATGTATCTACAATAAGTGCTGGTGATAATTTTAAATCTGATGCTGGCAGAGTAGCATTTGTTGCATGTTTAACATCTTCCATCTGTCAACTTCCTTTGCAATAAGTATACCACTGCATATAGTTTTGGTTTTGTTTCAGTTCATATGCCAATTCTAACTGTGTTTTAGACCGAAACCAGGTGCCCTAAACAATCTAACAAACCATATGATTTGCTTACAAATTGACAATGGGATCCATCACACCTACTGCATGCATGAACCAACCCTGTTATTGTTTCCATCAAACGGATATAAGAGGTCGCCATACTGGTATCATGTTATGCTTCTTGCACCATCTTTCTTATTGCTTTAATCAAACTGATTATATATATATATGTATATATAATCAGTTTGACATCTTATTGGCATCATGTTCAAAGTTCTCAATCATGATGGTCTCTCCACAACCGCGAGCAGTAGGCACATTGGTATCATGCCACACTACCTGCACTGAGTCTGCTATTGGTTTGTACATAAGTGGAATTTGGTTTGATGCCCTATCAGCATCATATGAGGTTATCTTCATTTGATATGTTATTGGCAGTTATTGCAGAGAAAACTGCCATGGTCACATTAACCAACCGATAATATAGTTTTCTCAACTAGCCAGCTTAGAGGCATTGACCATTCTTTTTAAAGATCGGCTACATTTAAGTTGTTTTTAGAGAAGAAAGAATATCAACAAAAGTGTAGTTTACTTTTCATCTTTGCTCGTTAATGTTGTTGTGTTTCATCTATCTTCAAGCTTGCTTATGACCAATATATATATAATATTGCATACTTGGTTCTTGACATGCCATTATGCATGACAAAGACATATGCTGGGTGGAGGTTTCCAAAGCATGTTCCCACCAAGGACAGAACAACACATTCCCCTTCTTATGGACGTTTTGATTGAGAAGGGAAGAGAATGTTTCTGTCTGAACAGGAGAATGTCATTCCCTTGCATATAATCACTACGATAGGGATTTTGATGGCCTGGAATTTTGATTCCAGAATTAAAATTATAGAAACAAAATTTCACCTCAAATGGAAATCGGAATGAAAATTTCAATTCTCGTTTCTCTTCATGTTTGATAGTATGGAATTTTGATTTGAAAATGTCATGCTTGATAAAACATGAATTAAAATTCTAAATTTGATAAATTAAAACCACCATGAGATGTGTCCTAAAGAGAGAAGAAAAAAAAAATTAAAATTCTGGAATCATAATTCCACCCCAATGGTAGAATTACAATTTTAGAATTTTGATTCAAGAATTCCACCCCAAAATCAAAATCATTTCTTGGCTAACCCAATTCCCATTTCATAAAAAATGAGAATTTTAATTCTAGAATTTCACAATTTCGGCTTCATCAAACACCCCTTGAATGAATGACACACAATATGAAATGATAAAATGGTGCTTCCAGAATTTAATGAGAAAGACATATCCATGTCAAAACTCAAACATTAAACTCAGCGATCGAGTCAAGCATTGGCAGCACACTTAGTTCCCCGGCCTTTGTTTTTGCTTTTATTTTGTATATCCAATCCCCATGTATTTTCATTTTATTCTTTACCAATAAAAGGTTGGGGGCTTTTCCCCACATCCCAGCAGGTTTAGATTGGAAGAAAAGTCGCTTGATGCTCAAAATGATATGGCTCAATAATGAATCATGTTGAAACAAAACATGGCGGTTACTTTTGTTACTTAGAGATCTTCATTTGTATCCCAAATCTTCGAAAGACGACTAAGTTCTTCAAGCGCAGGAGGAAAAAATTAGGACGTAGAGTGAAAGTCATTCATCGGTAGGTCAGTGAAGGGCATGAAAGCTGCGTCAAAGGATTTGGCACAACTTAAAAGCATAGGAGATAGTGCCAAGACTTCATGCAGAATACCAAGGGCTTGAAAAACAGCTTTTAGCAAAATGCAACACTTCAAAAAACAAAGCTCGATGAAAATGACCCACGAATGCTTCAAAGGACTTACAAGAAGGGCCATGAGAAAAAAGGCAAAAGCAGCAGCCAGGCCATAGTTCCATCCAAGCAGTACCAGTGAATGAGAATGTTGATGAACTGTGACGAAAGAATGCCGCCAACCTTGTCTAGACCCTCCAACTGAATGGTTAAAAAGAAAAATACACGCACACACACATATTATATTATGTGTGTGTGTGTGTGTGTGTGTGTGTGTTTGTGTGTGTGCGTGTGTGTGTGTCTTAACCAAACTAGGCATTGCTAATTAAAATGGGAAGCTTTGCACTTACAATGTACATACTCATGGTTCAGAGCCAAAGTAGACAAGAACTTAAGAGTTAAGACAGCAACTAATTGCAAAAAAGGAACATTGACAAGCTTCTCATGCATGTACGATGGTTATGGGAGGGCGCTCCGTTCCTAATACATTAAAAACAATGTTGTTACAACGTTAAAATGACTACAAGCTAGTTTAGGGCTTGGGGCTACCTTAACATGGCACAGGCCAAAGAGTTAATTTATCACATAAATGAAAAATAAGAAAATTTATAATATTAAAAGCCATGAATACTGATCTACTGTTTTGCTTTTGTATAAGTTCTAAAAATCAAAGGTCTTAGTTTATGGGGTCATAAAATTGTTGTTGAGATTAAAAATTCTTGACATTACTTCACATTTGCTATATCTTTTAGGTGAAAAAAACTGAACTATTTTTTACAAACGCAATAGCATATAAATGTGGCCTAAATAGTTGATTTTGTCTGGATAATATATTAATACATATAAATCTGTGATTCTCTACACAGTTAAGAGTATATAAATTATTTCACTTCAGCCTCGATAGAACTGGTGCTCAAGGTTCGGTTTTAATTGCCCCGTGAGGCAGAAATTCAACGGGTGAGCTGGGACACGCATGTCTCCAATTGAACTCGTGGGAGACTATGCACTTGTACCAAAAAAGGAGGGTGAGGTTCCTACATGAAGATTTACCGCTTAGTACCGATGCAGCTTTGGATCCTTGGAGTAAAAGAAAGTGAGAAGACGAAAGGATTAATCCTCTTGCTCACTCAAAAGTTCAGTTTAAGTTAAGCGATCAGGCATGGGCTCAAAAAAATCGGCTCAAGTTGGTCCGATGGAGCCCGATTAATTTTTTTATTATTTTTATTTAATAATAATATACATTCTATTATTAAAAATATATTTTATAATCTAAAATTTTCATTTTATATTTAAAAAAAATATTTTAATTGGGTTGGGCCATTTCAGGAGTTGGGCCAACCCGGTCCCAACTCTTATCAGATCAAGCCGACCCGATATCGAGCCGGCCCAATGCCCAAGTCTAGTTTTAGTTGAGCAACCATCCATATGGCAGCTGAAGGAAGTGGCAGCCCTAAAGATAAGGTACTAATCATCGAGTAACCGTTGAGGAAAGTGAAACAATTCTGACATCTTGACCGAAATTTCCTTTGTTTAAAAAAAAAAAAAACACACACACACACATCACATCATTGACCAACTGAAGTAGGCACTTGACCTGGTGCTAGTTGACGAAAAATCATCTCTTAGTTTTAATGATGCAAACTTAGTCTTTTCTTAAAAATAGAGTGCGTCACATAATTAATATATCTTTAGATGTGTTTTTGGTATATCATATCGAGAAAACAATAGCCTCAAAATTTTTGTACATATTCTAGCGCCAAAGCTCACACTTTTTCAATTAAAGATTGCTTTGTTCTCTAGAGGGTTGCTGTGTTAATAAATGTGGAGAAAGACATTTCATGAACTTGGTAAATTCCAGTAATCACATAATTCCTTCTACGACAATGATCTTTCCTCCCATACCCATGTCTTGAATGAATCGCTTGGCAAACCTGTATCGTTTACTAAGTCTCGAATATTCATAGAAATCCTCAGCTAGTTTTTTAACCCCTTCCTTATGTCTTCAGTGGATGATTTGAAAACCTGATCTGCCTATTTTAAACCATGATGCGACGTATAAGTATAAATTCCTACTTGATTAAATTAGAAATCAAATCTTCAATATACCACAATAAACAACTAGGTGCACTTATCATAGGACTAGCAAAAGTTACCTACAATGCGTTGTGCAAACTTTGTTACAAAAGCAGAGGGATGCAATTTCACAGGTTCAATGGTGCCCAAGAGAACGCGTTCCACTCAACTTTTAAACCATGAAAAGTAAAAATACATTTACCAGGCAGGCAACATGCTGCAGATGCTGACATGCTTGCAGACGGCCATGGTAAATCCACAATTATTGGTGCTTATGAATATACTCGGGAGCATGGTAAAGAATCAATTGAAACGGCCTCAAATTAACTTATTCAAAAGGAAAAGAATTCCAAGAGTGCAGAATATCCACATCGACCAATTATTCACTTTTTTCTCTGAAATAAATGAAGGCACCTGCAAGGAGCCTTGTTGCTTACCCTAATCGCCAGATCCCGTCCCTAGCCCTTCTCCCCCCGCCGTTCCACCACAAAAAGGAAACAATAAAATAAATAAACAAAAGGCAGACTACCATCTTTCACAAATTTCTTTTTTTTTTTCTTGCATTTAAAAAAGGAGAAAATTTCCATGCTTTACAATTCCCTATGCTACGAACGACCTGGTTTAGTAAGGCCCTCACCCGTGCTCCTTTTCCTCTAAAATTTTCCATCCTCCTGAGGATACAGACCTCAGATTCATTGAGCTCTGCTCTCATCTGCCCTTTATTTTGACAACCATTTTGGGAGCCTCCTTAGCCGTTCAATCTACGGGCCAGCAAGAGCTTCAAGCATTTTAATCACCTCGATAGTGTCATCAACATAATATTTCGCCTTGCTTGGCTTCTGACCCACCGTACATGCAAACACCTCTCTGTTAAAGAAGGATCCAGAAGCAGAAGCACCAGGACTGCCACTGCTAATAACTTCAAACATATCCTCATCAGATCGATCATCACCAATGCACAACACAAAATCAGGTTGCCTATTTCCTTCTGCCATCACCGAGAGCAGTTTCTCTGCAACAAGGCCTTTACTGACGCCCTTATTTCAAACGAATAAGAAATTCAACAGATTAGCCAGTCTGTTAGTCTCCAGTGAAGTCTAACCAGACAGAGACATTTAACCAACAAAGTAAAACAGGTGCAAACATCGCATGAGCTATTTTCCATTCTAATTATTCTGCTTTACTAACTGGAAAAGTAAAGCCTAGTGATGAAGTGTCTGATTCTATGATCCCAGCCATTCTTCCTTTACCCACATGTGTGACGTGGGAGAATGTGCTTGCATGCAAAAAGATGAGATATAGGAAGTATATGCAATTTAGCAGGAAACACATCATTTATGATAGATGTTAGTCTTTGTGGTGTATAGAACATACAATTTTCAATTAGTTTCATTCACAAAAGATTCTGATTTGACTCACCGATTCACTGAATTATTTGGCTTTCCTATTCAGTTCGAAAACAAATTTTGGTAACATTGGTTCCTAGCAAATAAGATGATAAATTGGAGAACTACAGCTACAGTGGGGTGTGTGTGTGTGTGTACAACTGCATGTTAGAGAGAGATAATGTGCTAATCAGCCTCATATAGTTTCCTGTAAAACTAAAATTCATGATTCTTGCAGCTGCCATTGTTTGTCAGTTTTCCAATAATCAATGGTTTCATCTTCCATTCATTAAGGACAAAAACAACCCTAAATTGACAGGACACCAAAGCCACATAAAAAAAATATCTGAGAAACCCCCGATCTGAAAAAGAGTTTTGTATGTTCCATACGACAAGAACCAAACCCCACTTCTTTTCTAATGAGAAGAATAATTTGTCCACCCTTACGTTTCTTTATTATGTGGTCAGCCCATTCAAAAGAACGTAAAGAAGTCGACTATCACAGGCCAACAGCTCTTCAGTAAGACAATATATGCATAATTACCTGAGGTTTGACTTCTACTATGTGTTGTCCACGCTTGACAGCCACTGGCTCATTGGCTAACACGCTCTCCAGGTGGTCAAGTAGCTCCTTAGCTTGGCAAGATCCAAAATCAGGATCAGCATCCTGATGATGCCAAACAATTGCACTCTCTTTGGTCTCTATCCATGACCCATCCGTAGCCTCTGCATATAGCCTCATGACAGGCTCTGCCATCTGCATCCATGCAAAGTCACTGGACTGATCACAGGACGTTTCCCATTCTTTTTCTTTTGACCACCTGGGACAACCACATAACTATCAGCCAAAGAACAATAATTTAGAGAGGGAGAACTATCAGAAAAAGAAAAAATTGCATTCATAAAGACTAACTTCCTTCTGTCCAATTTGCTAAGCCGATAAAACTGAAGATGAAACACAGAAGAGTTGAATGCCAGCCACCAAGCTTTGGGTAAAGGATAAATTCACAATCAGTCCAATAGACCCTGATTCACGATAAGAGCATAGGCCAACAGACCATCAAGAATGAATATTTTTATTAACGTTCTTCTTAGGATGGAAGATAGGACCTGACTAAATCTTTTAATAATTATTAACTGAAGGACAAAATCAGATTAACTTTACTCTAGTTAATATAAGAGCATATTCTACACTTATGTGTTTAATCAAGAAAAACAACACATTCTATTCAACACTAAGACCAGACACCAAAGCATAACAAATGAAAGGAGACAAATGGTAAGTGTTCCAACAGAATAGGTGTCCACTTTGCCTGCACTGTGACCCTTTTCAAACTTAACCAGGTTAACGATCATGATTTTCCCTTTTTGATAGGGACATTTTGCTTAAGAAAGGCCAGAACAAAAGAAGAAATAAATAATGAAACTGCACCTGAACAATGATTATGCATGGGAGCCTTCATAGATATAAATTGCCATACAAGGGCAGTAAGTTCCAAAAACAAGCTTGAGTAGGACAAATAACTAACAAAAAGCCCGTGCTTTTTTGTCACAAATACAAAAGTAGCAAAAATAAACAAGGCCAATAGTATTTGTGAAGATCAATGAAGATCTAGAAATGAATAGCAATCAAAGTAATGATCATGAATATCCAGCAAATTTCGCACATTAGACCTTCCCTTGAAAAGATAAGCTTCCACATTCAAGAGTATGATCAGTAAATCACAGTGAAGATAAACGATAATACAGCAGCCATTGTGCACTGTAGATTAATATAGCATGCACGAGTAATTTCGAAAAAAGGAAAAACAAACGAAAAGAGGGAAAAGTAAAATGTTGAAACTGTACCTCAAGAAATAGCCATGCTCTGCAGCAATTCCAAGCTTCTCACAAGGAGAAAACCAACTACTTAGTGACTCCTTCCCTCTTCCACTCACAATGAACACCACATTCTTTGGGTCAGCAGATAGTTTGTTCAAGATGCGAATAACCTCCTCACTTGGGCGCTTATCAATGGAAGACTCGGGCGTCACGGTACCATCATAATCCAACAGTATAGCCCTGCCTTTCGACCTCCTATAAGCAGAAGCTATATGATCAATTGACAACTTCCTAAAACTAGGATCAAGTGATACAACTCTAAACTGCAAACCAAATCCAATCTCCCAACACCTCCTTCTCTGATGATCTTTACACGATCTCTCCAAATCTTGCATAAAGCTGCGAGCCCAGTAAGCAACATTATGTGTGCTTACATACCGATAATGTTTTTCATGGCGTAATTGCTTTTCCGCTTCTGGCATCGAAATGGCCATGTTAATAGCCTCAGCAACTGCTTCTGTATTCCATGGGTTCACTCTTACAGCTCCACTTAAAGAAGGAGAGCATCCAATAAATTCAGAGACAACAATCATGCTCTTTTTAGGGTTCTCCAGACTCCCCTCTCTTGACACAATGTACTCATAAGGAGTGAGATTGAGTCCATCTCTTACAGCTGTCACAACAACACATTCTGCAACTGTATAGTAAGCAATCCGTTCATACACAGGAACCGGCCTGTCAATTAGCAAAATAGGAGTGTATTCAGCAGAACCAAAATTTTCATTTATCCTTTTGCTGTCAGACAAAATTTGAGCTTGTAGCTCTTCTATGTCTCTCCCTTTCCCTCTTGCAGGATTGACGATCTGAACCAGAACAATCTTGTTCCTCCATTTTGGGTATTGAATAAGGAGCTGCTCCAAAGCTAATATCTTGAGATTAATCCCCTTGAAGATGTCCATGTCATCTACACCAAGTACAACTGTTTTACCCTTAAACTGATCAAGGAGTTCATTCACCCTCCATTCTTTATCAGCAAGCCTGAGAACAGATTCAATCTGAACCATGTGGATTCCGACTGGTAATATTTTGATCCCAACCATTCTGCCATAGTATTCCAACCCAATGTATCCTCTCTTGGATTGGTAATCAAGGCCCAGCATCCTACTGCAACAGGAAAGAAAATGGCGGGCATAATCAAATGTATGGAACCCAATTAAGTCTGAGTTAAGAAGGGCTCTCAATATCTCTTCCCTGACAGGTAGAGTCCTGTATATCTCTGACGAAGGGAATGGACTATGAAGGAAAAATCCCATCTTCAATTTGTTGTACCTTCTCCTTAAGAAATTAGGCAAAACCATAAGATGATAATCATGTATCCAGACATAATCATCATCTGAATTTATCACCTCTACTACCTTGTCAGCAAAAATCTTATTGGCAGATACATAAGCCTGCCAGGAAGAACGATCAAAACGACCAGCACTGCTGGGAGAGAGCGGTAGCATATAATGGAAAAGTGGCCACAGATGTTGCTTGCAGAAGCCATGATAGAACTTGTTGTAGATGTCATCAGGTAGGAATGCAGGTACACATTTGAACTTCTCCAACAGGATCTGAGCAACCTCATCCTGCTCACTAGGATCAACTTCCACCTTCAAAGAACCAACATAAATAACATCCATGTCATCTGAAAGTCCATCTTTAAGCTGTAATAGAAGGGCGTCCTCATCCCAGCTGAAAGTCCAACCAGCATTATCTGGCCTCCTTCGTGCCCTCAACGGAAGCTGGTTAGCCACAACAATCACCCGTTCCTGGCTCACAGACGAGGTAACATCTGATGAAACACTATTTGCTGCATCATCATCAAACTCCGAGACTATTCCAGGAACGGACATAACCCTCGAAAGACGTTTCCCACCTCGCCCAGCTGTAGGGATAATGCCTGTAGCAAGATCCAAAAGATTTGTGTACGATCTCGAGGTCATCGTTGGTCCTGGTTCTAGCGCAGGCAACAGAGTGTCTTGGCTGAGAAACTACAGGAGGCGCTCAAGCAGGAAAAAAAAATAGAGGCAATGAATGTTCTACTCAACCTGCATGACCATAAGCCATTGTTTTAGCTTCCAATCGATTTACGTAACAAGAAGATGAACCGAAAAAAAAAAAGGAAACCCATGCAAAATCATAATCTAATAGTTGTTTTCATGGCAACCATCCGCCTATAGAATAATTCATTTCATCCATGCACTTTGCAAAGTTAAAAGGGAAGGTGCCCAAAATGGGATATTTCAGGACCATCTCTGAAACTTTAGAGAGAGGGAGACATAGGAGAAGAAGAAACAAATCAAAGTTACCAAAATCCACAAGCGATTGAATGCATGACTCACCGTGACGATCAGTGCATGGGTTCTTTCATGTAACAAACAGAAAAACAGGAAAGACAGCAAGGCCCATACCTATAGATATAAATACATCTTTCGAATAGAAGGCCCTAAATCATGATCGCCATGATATTCATGATTCAGGACACGATTTACATCAAACGCTATTGACTATGCATGCACAACCCGCACGAGCATGAATCACAAAAATCAAAAAATTTGGGTTGGGTTAGGAAGAGAGAGAGAATTCAGAACGGAAGGCAATAGGAAACAACAGCGCATAGACGAGGATGATGAAGACGAGCGAATTCTCCAAACCCCAGATACCGATAAAGAATAGTGTTACAACTTACTCTTTCTTACGCGGAGGGAAATTCCAGAATTCGGGAATTCGTTCGAAAATATGATCCAAGAAGGAAGCCCACGATGCGTTCGCCGAGCCAGAAATGACGAAAAAGAAATCCGCTTTTCTCTCTCATCCGCCCCTCTCTCCCCTTCTGCCTTCTGGCCTCTTGTGCGCAGTTGTGCTGCCTTCCGTCGCTTCCGTTTCCTCCGTTTGGCTTCGTTCCTCCCTCTCACTCTCTCTCCCTCATCCCAGTTACTTTTCATCGCCGGCTTTTTCATTCACAACCCACTACTTATGTGAAATTGACATATTACCTCCCCTTCCTCCCAACCACTTAGGCGTAGTCATTAAACTCGCGGAAGCGATACAGCACACGTGGTGCATACGTGGCGACCACATAACCTGCTTCTCGACACAGCGTTGGCTGGCGACCGTACAATCGGAGAGTTGGTTTTCGTAAAAATATATTTAGGCGGGGATTGATATTGAATTCCAGATCCAAATCTCTTTGTCACGGTTCCGTTTTAATATATATATATATATAATAAGTAGTGATAAGTATGATACTTAAATTGAAAAATATATCATAAAACTATATAAACTTCGAAAAAATTCATATAGGATGTGTTACTCTCTGAATAAAAAAATCTAAAATACAATAGCCGATTCAATTATGTTTTTCTTTTAGAGGCCACTTAAAATTAGCATGATCTAACTAAAATTCTAAAAGAATATGATGAAAGTGAATCTTCGTCACTAAGCCCTACGAGGACACCATTGCAATAAAACTCAAAGCCAACAGATTGGCAGTGGAAAGCTTAAAAATAAAAACCGATAGAGTTGTCCTAAACTAATAACCTGTAGATGATTGACAAAAGAGTTGCTTTTGAATGGTGCGTAACTCGAGTGTCTTTTTCAATAAACAAATATTGAGTGCGCTTTTCTAATTATTTGTTAAATTTGTAGGTGTTTCTGAAATACTTTTATTATTTTATTTAAAATTTAAAGGATAAGAAACTTACCGAAAGCCCCTTGACTTAAAGAGAATTTACAAAGGCAGCCCACCTTTTCTTGCTTCACAAATAGCTACTCAACCTTTAATCCAAATTCTCAAATTAGAGGTAGCAATTTAGCTTGCCCTTATATCTTTGCAACACTTTCTTTTCTCAAATGCAAATAAAGTTTCTCCACCATGAGAAGTGTGTAGTTGTTTGCCAAAGGGTTCAAACGTTCTTACAGCTAAGGATGTTAATGGATCGGATTCACATATTCGGATTCAAATTTAGATGTGAATACGAATGAAAAAGTTATATCCATAACTGAAACCCAATTGCACAATCTAAATCTTATTTTTAAACCAAAACCAGCTCATTTTCAAAATGTAAGAGCATTGGATATAGAAGGTTTATTCAAAATTAGATTTGGTATGAGTTTGAATCCAAACATTCATTTATGTATGGTGTCATTTCTTAAATATGAATCCAATCTAATTTCCTTGTCAGATATGAAATTATTTTTCATATCATATTTTTGAAACGCTTTGTTCGGATATCCGACTCAAATTGGATATATCGATATCCTGATCGACTAATGAAAGGCCTTTCACCGAAATTTTTGAAATAGAGGGAGCTCATAAGTTCCTTGGCCCGTAGAACACTGACTATTTAGAACTTGCGGAGAGAAGGCAACTTTGGTGAAGGAAAAGGATTCTAATCAAGTGTTTGGTGGAGGGAATTTTCATGTGCTATTGTTTTCTTATTTTTTCGCTTCATGAAAAGAGGATGTGAGTCAAACCTTTCCATTTTCTCACCTGCAAATAGTTCCACTCCCGCATGGTATGTCCATTTAGTAACAAGAACATTACGCCATGTTTTATGAATGTTCATATCTGGAACACATTTATTACAGCATTCATATTACTAAAGTGCCCATTTGAGAATAAATTTTTTAACCAATCATCTAAATATAAATTTCTTAAATAGTCTTTTGCAAATCGCTCAATTGTTGAGCGGTTGGCTCTTAAAGGTTAACTTCCATTTGATACCTACACAAAAGAATACAGGGAATGCAAGACTACATGCTCAAAGAGAGCAAAACAAACGACATTCACCATCGTCGACCGAAAAAGAGAAAGCCAAAAAGAGTTGCTCCTAATAGGGGCTAAAAGTATACCTCGGCATCCGGCCGTCCCAGCACGGTAAGAGTCAGGCTCAGGTCGGTCAGATGCTCCAGACTCGATACCTGATACTCGAGCCTAGGCCCATGTTGGTTCGACTCGATTAAAATAAAAAAAAAATATTGTTTTAAATATAAAATAAATTTTTTTGAATATAAAATATATTTTTAATAATAAAATATATATTATTATTAAATAAAAATAAGAAAAATTAAAAAAATAATCAGACCGAATTAGGCTCCACCGGATCGACCTGAACCGGTTTTTTCGAGCCTAAGCCTGAGCCTGATCGAATCAAGTACTGGGTACCAGTCGTATACCTGAGCCCAACGCCCAGGCTTAACCAAAAGCAGTAGTGAAGGATTCCTTATATCTCCTCATTAAAAACCTGCAGACAGTTAGCTAAATGGGACAGATGACGCCATTTCTCCGGCCGAGCTCTGTTCCTGATTAAGGTGTTAATGAAGCGTCTCCTCCAGGCATCTTAAGGTTAACTTACTTTGGCCTCATTAGCTGTTTGATAAATTCTGGATGAATCCGTGCAAGGAGCCAGCCCATTAGCTTGAGTCGGGTCAATGGACCTTTGACCCAGTTTGGGCTCTAATAAGTTCTCAATACTGCCGGTTTGCAATTTGCATCTACCGACAATTAATTTTGTTAAAATCATTTTAGCAAACGAGAGAATCCCATATAATCTTCTTTTTAATCTTAAATTAATTTTATTGCCAGGTCGAGTTTTCATTATCAGATCTTGTCAAAGGATCTTGAATGTACTTGGACATTTTGACCCATTTACATTCTTATAGGCCTTACCTTCTCCTCCTTTTAAGTGCAGCTCTCATTAAAGTCACTTTTAGAGGCTGTTTGATTGCTGTTCTACATCACAGATAGAACGGGATGGGACGTCTTGCCTATCACACCATTATTTTGTCTTTATGAACAATGGTGTTTGTTGTCCACAGTTTGTAGTCATATGATTGTAAAATTCTGAGGGTAATGAAAAGGCAAATTTCACTTTTGATGGTGTCAATAAGTATACACTTGAGTTTGTCATGATTAACAAAAGAAGTTGTAAATATTTGTACAGAAACAATTGTTGTTACTAAAAGAATTCTCTTATGGCCATAGATCAGGGTGTCTGATGAGGGAAAAAAAAAACAGAAAAACGGAACTGTGCAATTGGACCACATTTTCTAAGGGCATGCATGGTCTGTGTTGTCAAAATTTTTCCTTGTTTCTAATATACGAGGTAACAAGGAAAGATGACATGAGAAGGCCATTAGTAAATCTTAATTACAGTTTCTTTCTTTGTTGAGAATGTTTTTATTTATGCTCCTTGGACTCCTTATCTTTTTATTCTGTTTTTTGTAATTTTGTAGTTTTGCTACTATAAACTCAAATTTTGAATGGAAAAAGTGAGACAGAATTGAAAAAAAAAAAACAGTAACCACAGAGTTTTTAAGGTCTTTAGACTTTTCTGGCATAGTAGTGATTTTCTAGGATAAGCTGGATTGCGGCTTTTGTTTAATGGGGTTGGGGAGATATCCCAAAAAGGCTCAAGTTTTTTTCCCTGCTTTCAAGGTTTAAGGATACTTCGGACCTGAGTGAGGAGCAATACACTTGTCAACTAGCATGTCGTAAATCCACCATTTATAGTAAAAAGGTAGCAACCACAAGAATCAAACTGATGACAAGACTTTGACCAGCCTGCTGATCACTATGTTACACCCTCGGAGCACGGTCTCATAGTGGGATCTTGTAAACTCAGCTTTACAAGACCTACTTTTTGCAACAGCTGTTCGAATACAAACAAGCTCCCCTATATTTTTCCATGCATTTGTACTTTCCCAATGAATATTGGTGCTCATGAAATTTGAACCATAGTTACTTCTATGACAACTAAAACGAGCTTCGCTGATGTAATCTCTTTTAGTCTTCTGGCCATTAATTTTTAAGAACATACTATAAGTGTTTTGACAAAAACGGAAACAATACCTAATTCTCCTAGTCGACCCTAGGTTGTCACTAAGTAATGTCACAAGAAAATTGAACCCTCGACAAAAACAAAAGTTCATGTTCATAATTAGTATGCTTTGATTTCATTTAGTACAACCAAAATACATAATCATTATATCAAGATTAATTACCTATCTACCACGTGTCGTGCAGAAGCCAAATGAGAAGCTGAATCGGTGTTCTGTCTAGATCCATCATGCAGAAGTCGAATCAACGCTAGAGTTGATAGAGAAGAATGGTGTCAGTCCATATGTTAAGGTATATGTTAAGGTCGTTATGACCAATATACAACTTTGAGCAGCAAAGTAGATACTTCATTTTTTGAACAGAGCGAGCGGAGGTGGTAAAGTTTATTGGTCGGAGCACAGCGTTTTCATTTTATCGAACAGAGCAAAAAGAGACATTAAAAGTCATCGGTCAGAGCAGAACAAAGAATGTCGTGAAGGAAAGGGGAGGACACGGTATAAAACTTTCTTATGCCAATGACCTGTAATGCTCGTTAGTTCGGCGGGTCGGGTCGAGCTAGGGTCCAGACCCGGACCCGACCCCCACTCGCGTAAGGGCCCGACGCGAGGTCCTTCTCCCTCGCCTTTCCCCTTCCTTCTTCGTCGTCGCCTGGAGGTCTCCTGTGACAGCGCAGAGGGAGGAGAGTGGCGGACGGTGTGGGGGTGGCTGGAACGGCGACGGCGACGGAGGTGGCAGCGGCGGCGGCTTGGTAAACCCTCTCTCTCTCGTGCGATTTTTCTTGCTCTGCCACTCATGCCCTTTTGTTTGTTTTGCTCTCTGCCGCACGTCCCCTCTTCTTCTCTCTCGCCACTTTCTTTCCCCTCTTTCCGCTGGTTCTCTACCGCTCGACCCTCTTCTCACTCACCTGCACTCCCCCACCTGTTCTTTCTCTCTCTTCTCATCCCACGGCCGTTTTTCCCCCTTGACCGAACCCCTCCTCTCTCTGTCTCTCCTCTCTGTCAACGTTCCTTTTCGTTTTTTTTCTCTCCCACTACTACCGTGGGTTAGCAACAGATTTTCTGTTGAACCTTTTTGGACGTATGTTGACTCTTTCCATGGCGTTTTGGGGGTTGGATTGCGGTTTAGGGACGTTTTTCCCCTCTCACCTGCTAGTAGGGCGTGTAGTGAGCAGCGACAGCAAGCAATCTCGAGCATTGGCACTTGATCGGACGTGTGAAGTGGTTGCTAGAAGGGTTGTAGCAGTTGGACGCTTGTTTTGGGGTGAGCAATACCTAATCAAGCTCAAAGTAATGAATATTATCTTCTAAAGCATGTATAATTATTGTTCGAGCATGCTAAAGCTTAGAATTGATTATTTTGGGACGCATGTTAGTGATTTTGTTTTTGGGGGAAACTTAGGATTTGCGTTGGGAAGTGATGATTCATGTATTTAATGATCGTTTAAGCATGATCGATTAATTTTCGAAGCTTTAGGGAAGCATGGTAGAGATTGTGAGGTTGTGGGGAAGATTTAGAACCGTCTTAGGGAGTGTAGCGCAGACTTCGGTGAACCGGTGTATCATGAAGTTATTTAGGGATATATGTGTATTGGGATGTGACTTGAGGTTGATGTCTTACTTAAAGAACGTTATTGAGGAAGGAATTAGTAATGGTTTGATTGATGGTTGAAGGCTTTGATAATTCGAGGCAACGTCAAGACGTAAAGGAGGAGGCCTATTGGAGAGCTTGTTGGTCGACACTACCTATCGATACCCTCTTGAGGCGACGACACGTACCTCAAGGATTTTATTTTTGTATCTGTTCGTTTCTGTTTGATTGGTGTAGGTATCTAGTAGAAACTTTATTCTTGTTTATGTTTGCAGGTGCACCGGGCTCATCCCGTCGACCTTGAGTTCGAAGCTTGAGGCATTTTGAAGAATTTGGTGAGCGCACCACAGGTATGGCAACATTCCAGGCAAATTCCTGCCTGGGGCAATTGTGTGATTGGGTGCTCTTAGGATCAAGAGATCCTAGGATTGTGATGTTAATTGATTGACTGTTTTGTGAATGAGTATATGTATGTTGCTTACATGATATGAATGGGTTAGAAAGATTATTAGTCATTCGTTTTAAAAATGTTACGCATTGGCATGTGCATGCTAGAATTGATATCTGTTTAGGACATATGAGGTGGGGTATCGAGTCGAGTGTCTCAACGACCCCAATTGTGCATTAGAAAGCATCATAGAATGATAACTGCATAGGACAGCCACGAGCCAACCGCAGATTGAGACTACTCTCTGTGGATTGGCTAAGTTTTTCAAAGAGGTGATTGACGTGATTAATGTGATGATTGATGTGATGATTGATATGAATGTGTATATTGTTGCATATGCATTGCCATGGGCAATGATGCAGATGGATGTTTTGGAGGGTAGTTGTACCCGTATGGTATGACGGCTAGCAATGACTGTTACTGTATGTATAGACCTCATGTGGAGGTAATCGGAGGTGTGGGTGCACTCGTGAAGTGTACTAACCTCGTGTGCTAGTCAGTCAGCTTGTGAAATTGTAACTATAATGATAAAAATGAATAACTAAGAGATGAGAGACCAGTGGGATGTGGCTATGTGGTTGGGAGACGTCCCCCTTGATTTGCCACTGGTCTCACCTGTCAGAGCGCAGGCGGTGCAAGGCCCCAGGGTTCTGTTGTGTGTTGTGCTTGGAGCGTTGGGCTCCCGCCTTCCCAACCTGGGTGTCCTAGGGAAGGCTGAGTATCTCACCTTGGACTTCACACATCCAGGGATGAGTGCTCTACCGCTGCAGCGGGTGAAATGAATCCATACTGTTATGGGCCACCACGGGGATTGTCTCTCGGCTGTAGGCCGCCCGCGGTGTGCACGTGCCTGTGTTGCACCCACAGGAACTGTTAATGCACTAAAGTTAATGAAAATGCAATGTGTTTGACAGAATGCATGTGACTGACGTATATGTGATTGATATGAATGCAAGTGTTATGTTAAAGCATGCTTCGCATGTGACTGATGTTGTGTTAGTGTGGCCATCAAGTGGCTTTTACGTGTCGCACTCAGACGCGACATGACGATAGATGGGTTGATAATTGTCCCTTTATTTGAGCCTTACTTGAGAGGGTTTGGCATTTTCCTGTCTTGTTGCCATACTGCGAAGGCTGAGCCTTCAGTTGTTTTCTTTTTCAGGTTTTGGCGGACCCGGGGCAACAGGTTGAGCGGATGGCTTCACTCACGTCCTACTGGGGTGGTTTTGGGATTGTCGTTTGTAGTGCCGGCGCGTCATGTTTTGGGATTATTGATGTCTTGTTTTTTGTTAGACATCAATGTTATTGATTTTGGGGCTTTTTGGTCATGCACATAGATGTGAATTTGTAGGAAACAAAATGGTTATATCAATGAAAGTTCGCCCAATTGTTTTGTTTTGCTTGGCTCATCGTCAATTTGAATTGTTGGGTAGTCACACCTCGATGGTTTATGTTTTGAGAAAAAAAAAATAGATTGAGGGTTAAAAGGTCGGGGTGTGACAGTTTTGGTATCAGAGCCATGGCAAACCCCATTATGGATGTGAGTTAAAGTCTATCTGTGAAGCCGTGTTGCCCAGGTACGCATTTGTTTGATTAGTTGGTTATTGTAGTTTTGATTTTTCAAGTATAAGTATGTAATGTGATCTGTGTTTTGAACTTCGTGCTAATGCATGTTGTGATTTGACTTGTGAGTTTGGTATTGGTCGTGATTTGAGAATTAAGGATCTTGTTTGTACAGATGGAATATCATCATAGGGGTAAGAAGCGAGCTGGGCCGTCTTCAGAGGCACATAGAGAGCCCAGCCCAACCCATTCTGATGCGCATACTCCGCGGGGTGACAGTGCGTCAGAGCCCCAATATGCCCAGCTAGGTGGGGGTGCCCAAACCCCACCGAGACAGATTCCGCCAGTGGATCAGCAGACTATATTGCTGACCACGTTGCAGACGCTGACCACGTTAATGCAGTCTATGGTCGGTAATCAGAGGAGTGACGCATCTCCTTCGGGGGACACCAATGCTCCAGTTCGGGAGAAGGCAACGACAGTGTCTTATCAGCAGTTTATGGCGATGCAGCCGCCTATCTTCTCAGGAGGGGGCAGTCATGATAAAGCAAAGGACTGGATTGAAGAGGTTGAACGTATTTTTGGGCTTTTGAAGGTGCCAGAAGAAGATAGAGTGAACTATGGCTCCTACTTGTTGAAGGGTGATGCCAAGAATTGGTGGCAATCAACTAGTGAGATTCGGTTCGCTGGCCAAGGGTCAATCTCATGGAAGCAGTTCAGAGATTCCTTCTTCAGCACATACTTTCCAGTGTATGCCAGAGACAAGAAAATGCAAGAATTTCTAGATTTGCAGCAGAATCAGTCGAGCTTAGAAGAGTACATTACGAGATATCGACACTTGGAGGTGTATTGCCCACACCTTTACACTACCGATGAGGCCAGAGCGGGCAAGTTTGTGCGCGGGCTGCGAGATGGACTACGAAGCAAAGTGTTGACAAGTAGACCTCGTGACTTGGATGAGGCAGTTACAATGGCACGATGCATAGAAGAAGATTGGGTGAGGACACAGAAGGATCATCAGAAGAAAGCAGGCCAGCATTTACAAGGTGGACGGACACAGGTAAAGCGCCAACACTTTGCGGGCAGGACAAGGCCTTATGAGAGGCGGGATGACCGAACTTTCAGACGGAACCAGTCTACCCGTAGTGAGGCCACACAGGGGTCAGTGGCCACTCCGACTTCTCAGAAGTGCCCCACTTGTTCTCGTGTGCACCCCGGGAAGCCGTGTTATCGGGTGACTGGGGCTTGTTTACACTGCGGAGGTATGAGACACTTCATCAAGGATTACCCGTTGAAGAAAGAACGAGAATTGAAGAAGCCTGAAGCCGGGTCTTCTAGCGCACGACAGACGTCTGGACGTGTCTACGCTACTACTGTGGAAGAGCTCCAGGCACACGACCTCGTTGAAGGTACTTTACTTGTCAGTTCTCATTTTGCTAGAGTGTTATTTGATGCAGGAGCGACGCATTCTTTTATATCTAGTCGATTTGCTACCTCACTCGAAGTGTCGGCTAGAAGAATGCTGTATGTTTTAAAAGTTGTTAGTCCGATGTATGCTCAAGAGTCGTGTCGTGAGTATCTTCCTGATGTGGACGTGGAAATCCATCAACTTCACCTACCTGCACAGTTGATGATCCTCGGTCTCAATGAGTTTGATGTGATTTTGGGTATGGATTGGTTGTATGTGCATTATGCCATTATAGATTGCAGGAAGAAGCAAATACAGATGTTGACTAATGAGATGCAGCCCGTGGAATTTCATGCTCGTAGGGTCAGTCGAACTGATAGATAATGGTGTCTGCATTGAAGGCTAAGCGATGGATAGATAGTGGAAGCGTTGCCTTCTTGGTCAATGTGTTGATCAATGAGGCTGAACGAATGAGATTGCAGGATGTTGCCGTGGTGAGTGAGTATCCTGATGTGTTTCATGAGGAATTGTCGAGTTTGCCTCCAACTCGAGAAGTGGAGTTCAAGATAGAGTTGTCACCAGGGACAACTCCTATTTCTAAGGCACCCTACCGTATGGCACCAGCAGAGTTAGAAGAGTTGAAGAAGCAACTGCAGGAGCTCTTAGATAAGGGCTTCATCCGACCTAGCGTGTCTCATTGGGGAGCACCTGCACTGTTTGTGAAAAAGAAAGATGAGACTATGCGCTTGTGCATATATTATCGTATGTTGAATCAAGTCACCATCAAGAATGAGTATCCGCTTCCAAGAATTGAAGACTTATTTGATCAGCTAAAGAATGCAAAGGTTTTCTCTAAGATCGATCTGAGGACAGACTACCATCAACTATTGATACGGGAGGAAGATGTTTCTAAGACTGCCTTTCGAACCAGGTATGGACATTATGAATTCAGGGTCATGCCTTTTGGGTTGACTAATGCTCCTGCAGCGTTCATGGACCTCATGAATCGGGTTTTCCAAGAGTTCTTGGATCGTTTTGTTATTGTGTTTGTTGATTATATTTTGGTGTACTCAGAGAGTGAGGCAGAGCACAGAGACCACTTGAGAAGTGTGTTGGGTCTTTTGCGCAAGCACAAGCTTTACGCCAAATACTCAAAATGTGAATTTTGGCTAGAGAAGGTAAACTTTCTGGGTCATGTGATCTCGAAGGATGGAGTATCCGTCGATCCGGCTAAGGTGTCAGCTGTTCAGGACTGGAGAACACCTTGCAGTGTAACCGAGGTTAGAAGCTTTTTGGGATTGGCAGGATACTATCGCAGGTTCATACAAGACTTTTCGAAAATAGCTACGCCCATGACTAAGCTATTGAGAAAAGGATGAAGTTTGTGTGGAATGAAGAGTGTGAGAAGAGTTTTCAAACTCTAAAGGACAAGCTTACTTCTGCCCCTATTTTGACGCTTCCATCAGGTCATTCTGGTTTTGTGGTGTACACTGATGCTTCGGGGATCGGATATGGTTGTGTGTTGATGCAACATGGCCGTGTAGTGGCTTATGCATCAAGGCAGTTGAAGGCCCATGAGCAGCACTATCCCACTCATGATTTGGAGTTGGGAGCAGTCGTGTTCGCATTGAAGATGTGGAGACACTATCTTTATGGTGCAACATTCGAGGTGGTTACAGATCACAAGTCCTTGAAGTATATATCCTCGCAAAGGGATCTCAACTTGAAGCAAAGAAGATGGATCGAATATTTAAAGGATTATGATTTCACCATATCGTATCATCCAGGCAAGGCGAATGTGGTGGCAGATGCGTTGAGCAGGCATGCCAAGGCGTATGTTGACTCGTTCTTGGACATTATTGCAAGATGTGATAGCTTGGCAACTTGCATTTGTGATGAGAACAGGGCAAGGATGACGGCCTTGATTCGGCATCCTTTGATGGAAGAACTTGTATTGAAACAAAAGGAAGATCCAGAGTTTGCTAAGAACATGGAAGAAAGCAAGAAGACAAATTCTTATTGGCATCAAGATGAAGATGGTTCATTGCGGTTTCGACAGAGATTATGGGTTCCTAGAGATGAAGGGGTGAAGCGTTTGTTGCTTGATGAAGCTCACAAATCTAAGTTTTCTATTCACCCGGGCAGTACAAAGATGTTTCAAGATATGAGAAGAAATTTTTGGTGGCCTGGAATGAAGCGTGAAATTGCAGAATATGTGGCAAAGTGTTTGATTTGCCAACAGGTAAAAGCAGAACATCAGCGGCCAGGAGGCTTGTTGCAAAGAATCGATATTCCAGTGTAGAAATGGGAAGACATTACGATGGATTTTGTGGTTGGGTTGCCTCGTACCAAAAGACAACAGAATGCCATATGGGTGATTGTTGATCGACTTACGAAGTCCGCCCACTTTCTGCCAATCAGAATCAGTCAATCATTAGAGAGTCTCGCAGAGTTGTATATTGGCGAGATAGTGAGATTGCATGGAGTGCCAAAGTCTATCATTTCGGATCGAGATCCGAGTTTTACCTCTAGGTTTTGGGGGCAATTACAGAGGGCTTTGGGTACCAAGCTTAGGATGAGCACAACATTTCATCCCCAAACTGATGGGCAATCAGAGAGGACTATTCAGACCTTAGAAGACATGTTGCGTGCATGTGTCTTAGAGTGGAAAGGAGAATGGGACAAACATATGAAACTGACAGAATTTGCTTACAATAATAGTTACCACTCTAGTATTGGGATGACACCTTTTGAGGCTTTGTATGGAAGACTGTCAGGATCGCCAACTTGTTGGGCCGAATTGGGTGATGGTAAGATCGAAAACCCTTTAGTATTACAACACTACACCGACCAAGTGAAATTGATACAGAAAAAGTTGTTGACTGCTCAGAGTAGACATAAAAGTTATGCTGACATTCGTCGTAGAGAATTGGTTTTTGAGGTGGGTGATCATGTGTTTTTAAAGATTTCTCCTACTAAGGGTGTTTTTCGCTTTGGTAAGAAGGGAAAATTGAGCCCGAGGTTCGTATGACCTTTTGAGATATTAGAGAAGATTGGAGAGGTGGCATACAGATTGGTGTTACCACCAGATTTGAGTCACGTTCATGACGTCTTCCATGTTTCTATGCTTCGAAAATACGTACCAGATCCGACACATGTGATTGATTTTCAAGGTATTCTAGTACAAGATGATTTGACAATGGTAGAACAGCCCATTAGAATTGTGGATCATCGAGAGCAAGTGCTTCGCACTAAGAGGATTCCTTTAGTGAAAGTGGAATGGCAGTACCATGGGTTGAAAGAGAGTACATGGGAGCATGAGGAGGACATGCAGAAGAGATATCCGCACTTGTTCTTGCACTAGGGTATGAGCTAAATTTCGAGGACGAAATTTTCTTTTTAGGAGGGTAGGGTGTAATGCTCGTTGGTTCGGCGGGTCGGGTCGAGCTAGGGTCCAGACCCGGACCCGACCCCACTCGCGTAAGGGCCCGACGCGAGGTCCTTCTCCCTCGCCTTTCCCCTTCCTTCTTCGTCGTCGCCTGGAGGTCTCCCGTGACAGCGCAGAGGGAGGAGAGTGGCGGACGGTGTGGGGGTGGCTGGAATGGCGACGGCGACGGAGTGGTAGCGGCGGCGGCGGCTTGGTAAACCCTCTCTCTCTCGTGCGATTTTTCTTGCTCTGCCACTCATGCCCTTTTGTTTGTTTTGCTCTCTGCCGCACGTCCCCTCTTCTTCTCTATCGCCACTTTCTTTCCCCTCTTTCCGCTGGTTCTCTACCGCTCGACCCTCTTCTCACTCACCTGCACTCCCCCACCTGTTCTTTCTCTCTCTTCTCACCCCACAGCCGTTTTTCCCCTTGACCGAACCCCTTCTCTCTCTGTCTCTCCTCTCTGTCAGCGTCCTTTTCGTTTTTTTTTCTCCCACTACTACCGTGGGTTAGCAACAGATTTTCTGTTGAACCCTTTTGGACGTATGTTGACTCTTTCCATGGCATTTTGGGGGTTGGATTGCGGTTTAGGGAAGTTTTTTCCCTCTCACCTGCTAGTAGGGCGTGTAGTGAGCAGCGACAACAAGCATCTCGAGCATTGGCACTTGATCGGACGTGTGAAGTGGTTGCTAGAAGGGTTGTAGCAGTTGGACGCTTGTTTTGGGGTGAGCAATACCTAATCAAGCTCAAAGTAATGAATATTATCTTCTAAAGCATGTATAATTATTGTTCGAGCATGCTAAAGCTTAGAATTGATTATTTTGGGACGCATGTTAGTGATTTTGTTTTTGGGGGAAACTTAGGATTTGCGTTGGAAGTGATGATTCATGTATTTAATGATCGTTTAAGCATGATGGATTAATTTTCGAAGCTTTAGGGAAGCATGGTAGAGATTGTGAGGTTGTGGGGAAGATTTAGAACCATCTTAGGGAGTGTAGCGCAGACTTCGGTGAACCGGTGTATCATGAAGTTATTTAGGGATATATGCGTATTGGGATGTGACTTGAGGTTGATGTCTTACTTAAAGAACGTTATTGATGAAGGAATTAGTGATGGTTTGATTGATGGTTGAAGGCTTTGATAATTCGAGGCAACGTCAAGACGTAAAGGAGGAGGCCTATTGGAGAGCTTGTTGGTCGACACTACCTATCGATACCCTCTTGAGGCGACGACACGTGCCTCAAGGATTTTATTTTGTATCTGTTCGTTTCTGTTTGATTGGTGTAGGTATCTAGTAGAAACCTTATTCTTGTTTATGTTTGCAGGTGCACCGGGCTCATCCTGTCGACCTTGAGTTCGAAGCTTGAGGCATTTTGAAGATTTGGTGAGCGCGCCACAGGTATGGCGACATTCCAGGCAAATTCCTGCTGGGCAATTGTGTGATTGGTGCTCTTTGGATCAAGGGATCCTAGGATTGTGATGTTAATTGATTGACTGTTTTGTGATGAGTATATGTATGTTGTTACAGATATGAATGGGTAGAAAGATTATTATCATTCGTTTAAAAAATGTTACGCATTGGCATGTGCATCTAGAATTGATATCTGTTAGGACAGATGAGGCGGGTATCGATCGAGTTCTCCTCGACCCAATTGTGCATAGAAAGCATCATAGAATGAAACTGCATAGGACAGCCACGAGCCACCGTAGATCGAGACTACTCTCTGTGGATTGGCTAAGTTTTTCAAAGAGGTGATTGACGTGATTGATGTGATGATTGATATGAATGTGTATGTTGTTGCATATGCATTGCCATGGGCAATGATGCAAATGGATGTTTTGGAGGGTAGTTGTACCCGTATGGTATGACGGCTAGCAATGACTGTTACTGTATGTATAGACCTCATGT